>NC_068995.1:5922066-5922742 GCF_001194135.2 Octopus bimaculoides | reverse complement strand
ACCCGACCAGCGAACAAACTGAAAAATCAATTTTCAAATCTAATTTAGATTTAATACAAACTTGTAAACATTATATAATTTCACTTATTTGAAAACACACGCGCTCACATCAAGACACATATAAAGAATGAAGACAGCCATGATAATAAAGTGGGCAAGTGTGAGAATATACTTATTGTTGAAAGTCCCTCTCCATCTTTATACACACAAACACACACACACACACACACACACACACACACACACACACACACAGATATATATGTATGTATGCATATACGTATATATGTATATAATTGTGTACGTACGTGTGTAAGTGTGTGTGCATGTATATATGTTTTTGTGTATATATATATATATACATTTATATGTGTATATATACATATATATATATGTTTGTGTATACGTATATGAACACACACACACATATATATTCATATATATGCATATACGTATATGTTTGTGTGTGTTTGTGCATGTGTGTGTATGAGTTTGTGTGTGTGTATGTGTGTGTTCGTATGTATGTGTACATTGGTTCATTAGGAAAATTCTGTTTAAACATGTTTTATAATCGAGAAATCGACAGACGTATTGTATGCAATAAGTATATATGTATATGTGTATGTATATATATATATATATATATATATATATATATATGTATATATATATATAT
>NC_068995.1:5918940-5921572 GCF_001194135.2 Octopus bimaculoides | reverse complement strand
TAATAATAAGAATAATAATAATAATAACAATAATAATAATAACAGGACCGACAACAACCATGGCAATAATAATAATAATAATAATAATAATAATAATAATAATAATAATAATAATAATAATAATAATAGTATTAATAATAATAATAATAATAATAATAATAATAATAATAATAAGACGAGAAGAAAAAAAAGCCAGCAAGAGAAAAAAGCAAACTGAATCGGTGAAGTATTGTAGTAAACAAAGGCTGGAGCATTATGTTACTGTGAAAAACGCATTGTGAACACGATTTAAAAAAAAGTGTCCGTTTTTGTTTGTTTTTGTAAACTGAAACAGCTACTTAAAATTTAATTTGTGTCGACTTAGTTCACTTGCATATGAACTCCATTATAAGTACGATATAACTGAGTACAATAGCAGGCTTTAGAATATTTTCTAAAGAGATTCTATTATATTCCACTCTTTTATATACGTAGATACTTAGATAGGGTGTAATACATACATATATATATATATGTATATATATATATATATAAATGGTAGGGAATGTACTCGCTCCAACATTAGACACCGCCTTTGCAATCTGTGAGTCGTTAATGCTTACACACACACACCAGACGTTCTTTTAGCAGCACATTCATTCATAACTACATTGACAAACACACACAAACGCACATCACAGACACGCACGCATACACATACACATACACGTACACACTCAGACACGCACAAACAGAAATGCACACACACACACACACACACACACACATACACACACGCATAAAGAGTGAAATATTTTCAGTTAGTTTCGCCTGGAAGTGTCAATATCAAAGGTCTTTGTACTCATTTCCAGCGCGGTTGATGATGTTTCCATCCCGGTTAAAACGTTGTAGGACAATCACGTGTAGTGCAAAAGAAATGGCTGATGTCTGTGATTAGTGCAATACCTAACGGTTGTTTATACACAATAGGGAGAATATATACGACGGACTTCTTTCAGTTTCCGGCTACCAAATCCACTCAAAGCCTTTTGGTCGGTCCAAAGCTATAGTAGAAGACACTTGATAAAAGTGCCACGCGGTGGGACTGAGCCGGGGACCGTGTCTTTGGTAATCAAGCTACTTACCCCACGACCACCTGGATACTGAAGTATGTTTTATTTTTTTTAATCCCTAAACAGAGACCAAGAAGAGAATGGTATTCTTCGCTTTGCAAAGGATGGATGTTTGGTAGGTGTGCTGGTGGGTTCTAACTTTAGGTGGGGTTACGAGGATTGTCTGTATTTATATATGGTTCCATTCGAAGAGCAATTTCGGGAATGAAAAATAAAAACATTTACAATATTTACTTCCCGTACCTAGATTTCGAACTTTAGATAACAAATAAAACAATTTGCCAGGCGAAGTTCTCTTCAGCGGGAGCGCCAAAATTTAATATATAATTAAGAGAAAAAATAGCACACGTCTCATCTTTATATATTATAATTTTTCAAATCCACCGCGCAAGCGCAGTTTTAGTCGACAGTGAGTAAAAATGTCGACTTACTTAAAAAATGGCTAAAATCACATAAAGAAAATATACAGGGCAGGAAAAATTATAGAAATTTTCCTACCAGTGGCTAGCATGTATAAAATAGTCAATAGACAACATATTTTTCATATAAAGTTAATGTACATTTAAACACAAAAGGGGTGTTTTTAACAGTTTTTTTCTACTATAGCTCGGGATCAGCCAAAACCTCCTGAACGAGTTTAATAGGCCAAAACTTCGGGGGAAACCCTCCTTATACACACACATACGCACGTATATATGTATGTATGTGTGTATGCATGCATGTGTGTGTCTACTATTTCAGCATTGGTTTAGTGACGTTCCTTTGACTCAGCTGTGAGACAAAGGAGGGGCGCATGGAATAATTACAAGGCTTTAAAATGAATAATTGCGTCAATTTATATGATTAAACCCTTCGTAATCCGATGACTGTATCGTGTGACAGAACAAGAGGAATGGAAAGTATTTCCTAGACTATGTTTTCTCCACCTTCGAAAAAATTGAATATTGAGTGGACTTACAATTGCTGTGATTCGATATCTTACTGGAACTTGGTGAAATAGCGAATTTATCGTTGAACAGCCTACCGAATCTAATACCCATTTTAATAAAATTAAACAATATCATTAATTAATACTGGGGATTATTTGTCCTTTATAGTAAAATATTTAGTTTTTAATAAGAATTTTAAAAGCAAATAGTTGTCTCATTTACAAAATTTATATTCGTATATACACAAACTTACATATATAAATGCATGCACACACACGCGTGTGAGAAAGAGAGATAGAGAGCCTCTTTGTGTGTGCGTGTGTGTGTATGTATGTGTATATGTGTGTGGCATGCACACTTCATCAGATTCAATTCGGTACTAAAGACAGAGTACTTAATATCCTATCGACATTAAGCCATGCTTGAAAGTCTATAGAACCATCTTCATTATTCTTCCTTTCAATTGTGAGCCATTAATTCGGTGCCAACAATCTGGTCCCGTTATAATTGACCATAAATCTACTTCATATATATGCATACATATATATATATATATATATATATATATATATATATATATATATATATATA
>NC_068995.1:5913955-5917593 GCF_001194135.2 Octopus bimaculoides | reverse complement strand
ATATATATATATATATAAAATCAGCCTTCTTTAGAAGACATTGCAAATTCACCATTTCTCTGAATGTTTAGATGTTTCTTTTGATCTTATATCAGGCAAATTCAAAATATGCAGTGGCTACTTAGAAGAATAGAGACTTAGATAGTTCCGTATTTAAATGCCATCTTATTCTCATCTTGTGCAGTGATATTTGTAGCTAGCACTTATATATGTTGTGTACATAGGACGCAGTTCCGTTACAGCTCGGGTTTCAAAAGTTCCACAACTGTTCAGCATTCTGCTAAACAGCCCCTGAGATTTGCGAGGTGTAGGTGTTGAGGTTGTCAAAGAGCGTCTGGCCAAATTTTTGATCTGATATTTTGAGAGGAACCCCACGTCGTGGCAGGAGGGAGAAGAGAGTGCAGCTCCATCCAACTCGTTACTTTCACCAGAAGCTGTCGAGGAAAGAAAGCCATACACACTGAAAGGCGATGCTGCTGCCTGGCCCCAGCTTCTACCTGGAACCTGTAGAAGACAAAGGTTACTGAGAAATGGTTAAACACGTCTGTCTAATTTGTATCTCATTTTCCTTTCTAAAATGTCAAAGCCTGGGACCATGTACCAGGTATACTATCAGGTATACTATCAGGTATACCAGGTATACTATCTTTTATCTTTTATTTGTTTCAGTAATTTTTCACTGCGGCCATGCTGGTGCACTGCTTTGAAGGGTTTTAGTCGAACAAATAGACCCTAGGACTTATTTTTTTAAAAGCCTTGTACTTATTCTGTCATTCTCTTTTGCTGAACCGCTATGTTACAGGGACGTAAACATACCGACACCGGTTTCCAAGCGGTTTAGTGGGACAAACATAGATACAAAGACTCACACACATATAATAATACATATACCACGAGCTTTTTTCAGTTTCAGTCCACCAGATCCACTTACAAGGCTTTGAGTCGTCCCGAGGCTATAGCGGAACGCATTTGTCCAAGATGCCACACCTGCACCTATATCAATTCATTTTGAAATAATTTCTGTGGAGACTTCTAACAGTTCATAGCACAGCTAGTTAGTGGTAAGTCTCAAGCGGTGATATCAATCACAGTTATACGAGCGGCAACGAGCATGGTATATGTTTATGGCTGAAATGTGGCTACACAACAACTTTAATAATTACCGCAATATACATAGCAGTGTGATATTTCCACTTCTGATATGATTACCTACGCAATGTTCACACCCCAAAGCAACATAACTCACCAACAGTAATAAATATAAACATTACAGCGCAGTCTGCACTTCAAATCTCGTCTGTGATGTAATAAATAACAACGGAATGTCGTCCATTTTGTTACAGTTTACAGACTGTAATTTACAAAAACTTGAAATAAAATCGTGTGATGATACTTCACTGTCTGGTTTGTGTTTCATCACTTCCGCTGTTTATGTGCTAGATCGGCCTGCTAGAAGTAGCAACAAGTTATCCTAGTCCTAATCGTTCGCTTAAGAAATGACAGAGAATATACGAAGACAGTTGCTATTTATGCCATTCTATATAGGCTGATCTTAGGCCATAAACAATCCTAGCTAATTCATTTAAACCCTATTTGAATCAGATTCTATAGTTTTAAGTACATATTATACAGAGTTACAGTTTGTTAACGTAAAATATTGGCGAAAAGACACATTCCTTTTAGCTTCAGAGTATTACAATTTAGTTTGATTACTATTTAGGCGTTCTGCAGGCTTAGTTTACGAACACGAAATCCATTTACATAACAACGATCTCATTTCAACCGTTCAAATAACATGTTTGCTAAGTTTCAACAGGCCATCGTTATTACCAGGGAAGGTTCTGTCTTCACATAATCTATGGAGACGGAATCAATGTAAATAGCTTTTAACGATGAGTCTTCCTGTCATCCTCGCTTGTTATCAACTTCTGTCTATCCTCACACTTAAATTGGAGACATGAACCACTTTTAGATACTATCAACTCCTTAACGATTCTGTACTTTGTCATTTCCTCTCGAACCCCATCGTTTTGTCTCTTCTACAACTCCTTTCCTTACACTTATTGCGGTAAATCTATTCACTATTTTGTTTCCAAATGCTTTCGTCCCACATTCATCTTTCATTTGGTCCCCTAAGCGACCACCACTTCGGCGGACACTATGATGCATCAGAAACTAAAATGCTATCTTTATAAGCTTCGACATCGTGTGTGTGTACTGGAACCATTCTTGTTCATACTGGTGTTGGATTGTATTATAAGGATCTGAGGGGTCCAGTATACGAGCATCAAATGGGGAAAAGGAAAATACAAAAAGCTTGACTTCACTAACGATCTAGGTTTCCTTAGTGCCTTACGTATGGTAAACCAAGGACTGAATCCCAGTTACAGCAACATCTGAAGGGCTAGTTTTCATATCAGCGATGAAAAAAACCCAAATGACGATTATGGTTGAGACACAATAGAAACAATTCTTGCTGGAGGGCAAGATTATGAAGATCCTTATCTCCTTCGTGCACCGTGGTCGTAATATCACTAACGATGGAAACTTAGAAACTGCCGCAGGGAAATAGTTCTACGATCTGTCGTCAGGTATCTCTAGATGTTTCCAAGCATCTCTGTCTATTTTATCCAATTCCTACATCAAACAAGGCATCAGACCTGCCTGTAATCATTCACTCTTCATGCTGACGTCCATTTATTTCACTAAATGTACGGTCTTGTGAATCTCTTCTCTCAGGAAAGAATATATAAATTTCTCTGATGGGAATTTACTATGAAGAGATCAGTATGATCCACGTGGTTTCGCAACGTCGAGGCTTCTAGTTCAATCTCACTAAACGGTACCATAGACAAACGTATCCGATCAAATCCTTGTACACGTAAGCTCGATCGCCAATATGACCAAGGAAGCCATTCAAACGCATGGCTGGGAAGTCATGCTACACCCGCCGTACTCTTCTCATTTGGCACCAACGAATTTCCACCTCTTTCGATCTCTTTCAAGTGCTAAGCGCAGAATTTCGTTCAATACTGATGCAGAATTGGGATCGTGGTTGGATCAATTTTTCGAGTCGAAATCGGATGATTTCTACCAACAACGTATTGAAAATCGTGTTGAACGTTGGGAACAAGTTGTAAACAATAAGGGTGAGTACATTATTGATTAATTATTTGTTATTTGTTATTAACCCATTTAAAAAATTTAAATTTAAAAAAAACGGCAGGAACTTAGTTGCCAACCCAATACATAATTTCGTGGCAATGTCTTTTAATTTATAACAACAATGATGAAAAACCAATCAATACATTTATGATTAATTCTGGGTAAGAGAGGCAAGGGAGACAACACTATAGTAGAAATTGCGTAAAGTGATTTAAATATAAAATGCAGCGAAAATTAGAGATCTTTTGTCGTTATGGTAAATGACAACTTTAGCGATATGTTCCAGTCGCATGAGACCTCATTAAGAAGCAGTATAACCGTTGCTATCAAGTTGTTGATGACTAGAGAGAGTAAACGATAGACACTGAAGCTGCAACTAAATTCTACAACAATAAGAACATCAGAAAATTTTTGCAATGACAATTAACATTAGATCGGGAACAATCACAAATAATATATATGTATGTATATAT
>NC_068995.1:5913398-5913916 GCF_001194135.2 Octopus bimaculoides | reverse complement strand
TATATATATATATATATATATATATATTCCCCTTAAACAGTCTCTTCATGGCCCTGTTTTTATATCAGCGTCTGCCAGTTCAACCATATTATTGAAACAAAACAAAAATTAACGAACCCATTGTCTATATTATTTATATTTTCTTAAACACGCTAACAAATTAGAGTTTCTATCTCCATTTCCTTTTGTTTTAATTCTTCCATTTTCTTTCTTTAGTATTTTTGTTATTGTTGTTGTTATATGTCTTCATATAAGTTTTTTTTTTCTATAATTCTAATTACTCGGTCTCATAATCCGATTTCCTCTTCTATTCTCTTCTATTTGACCTTCCAACATTTTGTCCTTTCTTGCTCTGTCTATGTTTCTGTGTCTCTCGCTTCATCTCTGTTCCTATCTTCCTCCCTTTATTTCTGTCTTTTACTATCGTCCTCTATTTGATTCTGTCTCTATATCTTTCAATCTTTGTCTTTCTCTTTCTGTCTGTCAGTCTGTCTGTCTCTGTGTATATATATATATAT
>NC_068995.1:5910108-5912844 GCF_001194135.2 Octopus bimaculoides | reverse complement strand
GTACATAAAAAAAAACCAACAGAAATAAATACCTAAAACCGTGATGCCCCACCCCCACCCCCAACCAATAAGAAAATTTCCTCATATATAATAAGAATGCAAAACTAATCTAATTGTAGCCAAATATCTTTTTTTTTCCTTTTAGTTTTGTTTAGTTATTTTTGTTATATTTTATGTTATTTTAAGTGGAATTCAATTCTTCTATTTTAGATTCTTATTGTTTCTGCCGAAAATATTACCTACAAACACCAAATGCATATATCATTACCATTATCATTACCATCATCTTCATTATTATTATTATTACTACTACTACTACTACTACTACTACTACTACTACTACTACTACTACTACTACTGTTGGTGATATCGTAGATGTTGTTTTTGTTGGTGTTGGTGTTGGTGGTGATGTTGGGGGTAGTGGTGGTTGTGTTGGTGTTTATTGCTTGAGAAGTACAAGCGTTTCCATTCTTAGAACAAGAATTAGGAACATGTTGGAGAACGGATAGAATTTGATCGAAGTTAAGCAGAATGTTGAATACAAGCATTCATAAATTCCTTGGCGTCACCAAGGATACTCAAAAGCTATGGAGGAGATTTAGGGCAGACAAATATTTTGAAGGTTTACATAATTTATCGCACACGTCTCGGTCCGCTCTAAAAATAAATATGCATGAGAGTGATATATGAACCACGACGATTTTATCGGTCAATGAAAAATGTGACTTAATTTTCTTCTCGAAAATGGAAAAAAAAAGACATAACACAGTCAATACATAAATAACAGTTGTAAGAGACCATGATTGATGTGCGTTTTAATTTGTGTCTCATCGATAAGGAGTCATGAGTATGTAGGTGGAGGACCCTAATAATGGCACCGAGGAATAGGCGTGATGGCAAGTGCTTATTTTGTGACCCACACCTGTCCACAGGTGGATGTCATAAGATACAGGATGCGAGATGATGAAGTCTACAAACGCGTTCTTTGAAAATAAGAAATGAACTCTCACTGAAATTTTCGCCACGTATTATTACCTTACTAAGCATGAGTATATATCCGTTTCTACTCTAGGTAGAAGCATGAAATTTTGGGGGAGGGGGCCAGTCGATTAGATCGAACTCAGTACGCAACTGGTACTTAATTTGTCGAACCTAAATGGATGAAAGGCAAAGTCGACCTTGGCGGAATTTGCACGTAAAGACAGACGATATACCGCTAAGCATTTCGTCCGGCGTGCTAACGTTTCTGCCAACTTGGTCTGTAGTTTGTTTGGATCGCAGTCACGTGTGACTATAGGCAGAATCTAACCAATGATAAGCATTTTGATTCTTTATTAGAATTAAAATATCTTGGGAATCACCAGTTGATATGTTGTTTTCTTGAGTCTCTAAATAACAAAAAAGTTGAGATTTAGCAGTTGTTTTTAACAGATAGCACGACTACATAGAAGCTCCCTTTAGATCAACGATGTTTTAATTTGGTGGTGGCAGTGAGAGTGAGTTTATCCTACTGGGCAGGAAATAAAACATTTACTTAATATATACTCAAGTTCACCAGTTCGATCAACAGGTTCAAATATTTGTAATACTGTTCTCAGATGAGTTCTTGAATCATTCAACAACTATATTGTATTTGGTGGATAAAAATTATTCCGAAACGTGACGTCAATACCACTTCACAATGCTATTGGTGGAGAGGGTGTAGCTTGATAGAACAATGTGGAAACTAAGACATGTTTGAAGCTTTTACTTTAGAATAGCTTATCACTAGCGTTAAGATGCTCGGTTCTTACTATTTAGACGCAACTATTTTGAGACATCTACATTAAATATTTATACACGTGATAATAATAGAAATAAGATAGAGAAGCTGGCACGCTCTTTAATATTGTATATCGAGTGAATCTCTTGACGGTAGAAAATATTAGAGTGAAAATATCGTAGAAAGAAATCACAACCGTTCCTCCTGCCATTGGCAAGAAAAAGTTTCAAATTTGAATCTCCTCTTCTTTTTATTTTTCTTCAGTTTTTTTTTTCTTCTTTTTTCTCTCTTTTTCAATTATCTCAGCGAATGAACATTTGACTGTGGGTGGCTTGGCAAACTGGAAAACATATGACGTCATAGATATTTAACTACTCCGCCATTTGTGGCATAAAGTTAAACAGGAAATCTATCTTTACCAGAAGGTTTAATATCGATTTGCTTCGACCACTCACTACCACGTAGAACAAGGTTGTTAGTTATGGGCAGAGGTAGAGGTCGTCAAGTCGATCTTAGTGACTATTTCAAACTAGAGCTCCTTCGATTACCATTCTCAGACTGAAATTACATTCGTAGTCTCGCACACTAAGTCATAGAGTTTACTTAAACGTCACACTACCTCTTTCTTCTAATAACTCAACATATGATTATTTTCTTTCTGCTCTGCATTACACAACAAGACATTTCATATATATATATGTAAATGTATATATATCTATGTATGTGTATATGGACAGAGAGAGAAAGAAAGATAGCGATGCAGATAAACACTATTAAGTCTGATAATCGTGTTTATCTCCATATCAGCTCACTTGGACTTTCCTAACGGCAATTCCTTACCCTTCGGACTTAAAACTCGATAAAGATTTCGGATTTTAAGTTCAAATCATTTGAGATCTACGGCTTGTTTTCTATAGTGACCATTTCTAGATCTCACCTGTTGGCGGTATATATATATATATATATATATATAT
>NC_068995.1:5909003-5909917 GCF_001194135.2 Octopus bimaculoides | reverse complement strand
ATAGAACCAACGTCGTACTGTGTAATGAATACGCTATTTAGTTATATCTGCGAGTAAAATGTTTCTTATTTATCTATCTATCTATCTATCTATCTATCTATCTATCTATCTATCTATCTATCTATTTATCTATCTATATATATATGTATATATATGTGTGTGTGTGTGTGTGTGTGTGTGTGTGTGTATGTGTGTGTGTGTGTGTGTATGTGTACATATGTATATACGTCCACGCAACAGACACACTCATAAATAGTCTGATGAAGTGCACTGTGGAAATTCATGGAAAATACTTCCCTCAAAACTGCCGTTTTCTTCCACACTGTTTCCCATCCATTAGACAATAGTGTCTGCGAGTGTATCGAACAAAGGATCCTTCTTGTTGCTATGTTTTCTATTTTTCCGAAAGATACCTCGTTAAACAATATCATCTTTTGTTCCAAATTCAATGAACGTACAATATCCTAATCAATTCTTTATTGTCTTACGTATCTATATAATATTGCTGTAATAAATATTAGCCTTTCTAACGCCTTCCTCTCATTACGATATTTAATAACCGCATTACTTGTATTACGTATTAATATACTCTTTCCACTCATCCTTTTTCTTCTCATTGTTAATATAATAATAATAATAATAATAATAATAATGATTATTATTATTATTATTATTATTATTATTATTATTATTATTATTATTATTATTATTATTATTATTATTATTATTATTAGTAGTAGTAGTAGTAGTAGTAGTAGTAGTAGTATTGTTATAATTATTATTATTATTATCATTATCACCATCATCATCATCGTCATAATCATTATTGTTATTATTATTATTATTATTATTACTATTATTTAAGTGATGGATTGGTGGAATCGTTAGAGCCTCAGAAAAAAAAAAAGAAACAT
>NC_068995.1:5907678-5908684 GCF_001194135.2 Octopus bimaculoides | reverse complement strand
ATATATATATATATATATATATAATTATACACCTCTCTCCATCTCTCTCTATGTATATGTATTTATATACATATATATGTAAATATATGTATATAAATATATACCTACATATATGTATATACATGTATACGTATATATAAAAATACATGCATATATGTATGTCTTTGTGTGTGTGTGTGTGTGGTTGTCTTATATTTTCAATTAACACCTTCGGTGGGCTAATTTGTGATTCACAAACAACAGCGTAACTCTCATATAACTAAGGCACGTCCGCCAGATGAATAGTAAGCTGAGTACCTCTCATTGAGTAATTATTACCTTAGATGATCTGCTAGCTAGGAAAGTCGTGTACCCTGGACTTTACTCACTCCTGGCACTCAGTTTGGGATGAGGAAAAACTAGGAAGAGAAAATTTTAAAAAAAATTGAAAGTGGAAATAATGCCAGAATAATTGAGATATATTCCGGGTAGAAAACTGGAAACAGTTTTTTTCAAATAGCTGTGACTAAAGCAGGGACAAAATACCAACCAAAACAACAAGAACATGATGAAGGGGTAAGTGATGAAATATTAATTTCTTAGACCAATTTTTATTCACAAAGTGAACGGTGTTTTCGTGGTAAAGACTTTCTACTGGTCAAAACTATAATGTGGAAACATTTTTAACAATTATCGAACAAATTTTTATATTTTAGGAAAGATAAAATCTTCACACAGGGAATATAAAAAAAAATAATATGTGTAAAATAATTATAGAAGAAAAAACACTTACTTTCAATTAAAACTAGTGCTTTGTACTTTTGTAGCAGACAAAAAGTTTCAGTTATGTTGTGTTTTGGGCGTAAGTATAAAATAGATGGTTATTACCAGAAGAAAAGTGAAACTTCTGCTATAATATAATTTGTATCTGATGTTCGTAAATATCTGTATGGTGGTGGTGGTGGTGGTGATGGTTGGGCTTGTGGGTTGAGTGGAGCTTATGTGTGTGTATACTTATTCATATATA
>NC_068995.1:5905127-5905975 GCF_001194135.2 Octopus bimaculoides | reverse complement strand
ATATATATGTGTGTATGTATGTATGTATGTATTCATATATATATATATATATATATATATACATATATACATCTACATACACACACTCACACACATACCCATATATATGTATATATGCATGTATATCGTCTTTTCTCTTCAGGGGCTCTTTATCTCTTCCTCTCTCTCCTCCCATTCTCCCCTTTCTTGCCCTCCCATCACTGTCTCTCCCTCTAACTATCTATCTTAATATCATCGAGAAATATTGAGATACAGAACGGCTTTTAACGTTCAATATATTATAGGAGAATGCATATCTGGATCTTCAAAAGACCGTCTGCTGCCGTTTAAATCATCATTGTATAGAATTTGCTACAAACCAATGAATACTGACTTTTTCCCGCCATCCATTAGGAGTGTTCTATTGTCACACTAACACTACGAATGCAGCTATTACTAACATTACTACTACTACTACTACTACTACTACTACTACTACTACTACTACTACTACTAATAATAATAATAATAATAATAATAATAATAATAATAATAATAATAATAATATTAATGATAATAATAATAATAATAATAATAATAATAATAATAATAATAATAATAATAATAATATTAATGATAATAATAATAATAATAATACTGCTGCTGCTGCTTCTGCTGCTTCTGGTGCTGCTGATGCTACAGCTTACAGTAATAATAATGATAATAATTGTAATAATAATAATAATAATAATAATAATAATAATAATAATAATAATAATAATAACAAATAAAAGAAGCAGAAGTAGAACAAGAACAAGAAGAATAACAATAATAAGATTATATGTGTTAATGTATAGTTTTATATAAGT
>NC_068995.1:5903736-5904843 GCF_001194135.2 Octopus bimaculoides | reverse complement strand
ATATATACATACATACATACATCCATACATACGTATATGCATATCTGCGTCTGTATATATTGTGAGAAAATTTATCAGCACATGTAACGAATAAAGAACACTCATTGAGATGTATTCATACACCTTCGCACATACAGACACATACTCAAGCGCATAAACATACACTCAGATGTACACATGCCTCAGTGCTATAACTACACACAAAAATGGCACCTAAACTCAGAGAATCAATTCCATAATCACACAGATACGTAAAGCTTATATGCTTACACATGCGCATTCGACTGTTGAACACATACAGCTCCATCGCACAAAGATATTGGAATTCGTAAAAATTATTCATATGCACATAATGAAGTACAGAAGCCTACGCAAAAACACAAACACACACACATATATATACATACATATACATATACAAAGTAATGCGTAGTCCAAAATACACGGATTACCAAATCCATAGATATTTTGAGACTTGTAGAAATATCAAATATATACATAGACATGCACATAAATACACACAAATACTCATACACATCTATACATATCCACACACATATTCAGGTAGGGAAGCACACATGCATTTTCAAACATGTAGAGAAATATTGCCATTTGTAGTATTATGACGCGCACACACGCACAGAAACAAATACATAGATAGTTACACAGACACAAGCGCACAGTCATACGCACACACACATGCACACATGCATACGTATACATACACACGTATGAATAGATATACATCACTCAAACAATAAAAATACATTAGCATTCGTAGAAATATAGCATACACACTCAGTCCCACACGCTCACACACAGAAACGATCACATGTAATCCTCAAACACATCTAATGGCATACACACATACACACATGCACACATTCAACCACATACTCCCAAGCGAACGCAGACACACACACACACACACACACACACACACACACACTCATAAACACAAAACACAGAAACACGCACAGTCAAAAGAACACACACACACACATACGCATACATCCCTACATGCAGACATACATACATGAATACAAACATACACTCACACACACACATATTGCCAACCCTTCAGAGATATTGGCATTCGCAGAAATC
>NC_068995.1:5902150-5902857 GCF_001194135.2 Octopus bimaculoides | reverse complement strand
TATATCCATATATGCATGTATAAATGTGATTGTATGTTCATATATATATATATACATATTTTTGCGTATGTTAATGTGTGCGTGTCTGTCAGTGTGTGTAAGTGTGTTTACGGGTGTATGTTATATGTGTATGTCTCCATTGGTGTTCAGATATCTGTATAGGTGCCTGTAATTATGTGTATATGGGTGTATATTCCTGTTTTATGATTGCAGTTTAAATATTCGATTTATTCCTACACCTCACCGTTTGTTGTAATTGTTCTTTGCATTGGTCTTGTTTTTCTTTGATTTTTATACATGTATATATATATATATATATATATATATTTCTTTCTTTGTATTTTGTTACCTGGTATGAATTAACGTAATCTGGTTAGATCCACGTTGTGCTCAACCGAATCCATTACCTCAGTCGTCTTCGTCTTCCACGTCATCGTCGTCGTCGTCATCGTCATCATCATCATCATCATCATCACCACCATCCTCATCCTCACCTTCATCATTACCATCATCTTCATTATCATCATCTTCATTATCATCATCATTATCATCGTCATTATTATAATTATCATTATTGGTTTCAAATTGTAGGAGAAGGTCAATTGATAATAATATTAATGATAAAAATAATAATAATAACAATAATAATAATAATAATGATAATAATAATAATAATAATAATAATTATCATTATCATTATTATTATT
>NC_068995.1:5895715-5902140 GCF_001194135.2 Octopus bimaculoides | reverse complement strand
TTATTATTATCATCATCATCATTATTATTATTATTATTATTATTATTATTATTATTATTATTATTATTATTATTTTTATTATTAAGACAGCGAGCTGGCACAATCTTTAGCACGCCGGTCGAAATGCTTAGCGGTATTTCTTCTGCCGCTACGTTCTGAGTTTATCTTTCATCCTTTTGGGGGTCGATTAAATAAGTACCAGTTACGAACTGGGGTCGATGTAATCGACTTAATCTCGTCCCCCAAATTAGAGGTTTTGTGCTTCCCGTAGAAAGAATTACTATTATTATTATTGTTGAAGGTGTTGTTGTTGTTATTACCATCATCATCATCATCATTATCATCAACATGATTATTATTATCATTATTTGAAATCGAAGGAATGATAGGTTTTAAACCTGAATAAATCTCACTGTTAAATTTCGCACGTTACCATGGGGGGGGGGGGGGTACAATACCCAGCGAAGTTCACGTTCGTGTTCCTCGGGAAATTTTTGTCGTCGTTGTAGCCGTTGAAGTAGTTCTTATTTTCATCGCTCCCGTTATTATTGATATTATCGTCTGCCTTTTCATCCCCAATTCAACTGTAATCAAGTAAATCTTATGACAAAGAGAAACATCCAACCAGGACCACCTTGTCTGTATCGACAAAGTATATCATGCCTTTGTTTATCCACTGAGCCCTATTCCTTTCATAAATACACTAAGGTGTCATTTCACGGTTCTTCAACAGGTCGGATGATTATTGCCTTCTTCCTGCGTTCCCTGTCTTTTTAGACACAGTGGTTATTACCTTTTGACCTAATAATGATGCTAATGTAGTGTATTTGATACAGATGAAACAGGGATGCGCAGATAACAGCAACCATCATTTATCTCCTTCAATCAGTGAAAATTATATGCTTATGAACATGGCTGCCTTTGGTGCTCTTCTCTCTCGGTTTTGTCAAGCAGTTGACAGAAGATATTAAAGAAAAATAAAACGAAACCCCACCCAAAAATGGTTTTTCGAGAAAGACGTACATAGAACTTTGACAATACAAAATGGTGCTATACAAATACGTCAAAGAATGATTTTCGTCTCCATTATGGAGATGTCATTCTAGAGATGGGTAATTTCTGTATTTTATTGGTGTTTAGTTATGGTAGAAGGTAAGCCAATGTATGTGTGCATGTGTGTGCCTGTGCGAATATACATATATATATATATATGAGTGTATGTATGTTTCTGTGCATGTGTGTGTATGTGTGTGTGTGCATGAATGGGTATGTATATAAATATGTATGAATACATATATATGTGTGAGTGTGTGTATGCATGTGTGTACATATATGTATATGTGTACATGAATATGCTTATATGCATATATATATAGACGTATGTATGTAAATATGAATATGTATATGAATATGTATATATATATGTAAGTATGTAAATATGAATATGTATATAAACATATATATGTATGTGTATACACAGACATACACATATATATATATACACACATATATGCATATCTTTGCGTGTGTATACGTATGCCTGAGTGTGTGGGCGTGAGGGTGTGGGTGTGTGAGTGTTTAGACAAGCGTATGTACGTAAACGTATATGGATATCTATAGAATGCGAATAAGGAAATGAGTATTTCGAAAGCATAGAAAACACTCTGGGAACATCATTTGAATTACTGAGAACATTATCAAAGAAAAGCCGTTGACATATTCGCAACACGTGTGCCAACTTCCAACAATCCAGCCAGCTATTATGGAATATGGATTAATAAAATAAGGAAGGAAGGGAGCAGGCAACAGTTATAATATACAGCATTCTGTATCCAATAGATTACATTATATAATAGAACCAACATTCAGTAACTGGATTTTCTCTACGGAACAACAATATATATATATATATATATATTGCGAGGTGGTTCTGGGTATTATAGATCAACTTAAGGAATGTCGATATAATGGTGAATTCCGGAATACTAGAGGGTGCGTCGGACAGAAGAAAGTAGTTTATAGAAAGGTTGGGGTTTATTGAATAGGCTTAATTATTGGGTGGGGTGGATTAGCAAGGCTTACCTTTCCAGTTATTGCACTTCAACATGTATTTGCTGGGGTCGTTGTTGTGTAGCACCAGTCCAGCTCTCACCTGAACAGACCGATAGACAAATGTATTTCAGTTATGACAATTCTTGTGCATTACATCTCTTGAAGCTTGCGCATTACACCTCTTTAAATGCACAACCCAATGTGTCCCTCCCTTTTTAGTAGGGTAGATTGTTATTTAGCTGTTACGTTTAGAATATTTAACCATAAGAAAGTTGTGCGATTGCTGGTGGAAAGAGTATAAAAAAGATGGTGGACATTTACTTTATTAATACACAAGACGAGATAATGCATAATATTATTGGTCATAGTGCTCTTGTTGTTTAGTTCCAAGTCAAAAGTATGAGGAAATGCATTCCAGTCATGACCATCCTGTATTTTTAGAGTCTATGACTACATTATCTATCTATCTATCTATCTATCTATCTATCTATCTATCTATCTATCTATCTATCTATCTAGATAGATAGATAGATAGATAGATAGATAGATAGATAGATAGATAGATAGATAGATAGATAGATAGATAGATAGACATAAGTAGAAACTGTATTGAAATAATTGACCAGAATTTATGCTCAGCACACCAGCAGAAGAAACAATTGTCTACCGCTACGGCAATATTATTATTATCATTATTATTATTATTATTATTATTATTATTATTATTATTATTATTATTATTAGTAGTAGTAGTAGTAGTAGTAGTAGTAGTAGTAGTAGTAGTAGTAGTAGTAGTAGTAGTAGTATTTTGCTTTACATATATCTTCGGTTTGCTTACCGACTGATTTCTATTTAGAGGTTGTATACATGCTGTCAACATCGCAATATCGATAGAATGTATGTATACCAGCTATATCTGTGGGCCAGTGCTACTATACTGCTATAAACACGCGAAGGATTCTTCACACTGTTCCTTTCTTTCAAATCATAATAATCGTTTATTAAAACAAGCATTAATTCCATTCCCAAATTTTGGCAGAAAATCACAAGTTAAACACGAGAGCATCATGAGTATTATTGACTTGAATCTAAACACAACGTGACTGCTAGTTGCTGTAAGGATTCTTCACAAAGCACAAACCAAAATTGGATATCGACGGGATTTTAATTCAAGATACAAAGAAACCTCTCTAATTACTGTAGGACATTCCACTTGATTCTTTGCGTCTGTGTGTCACTGCAGAGCTCTCACTATACCAACGATATGTAACAAAGATGGGAGGCTACATATCACAACAACAGCAGTGTTTGTCTTGTAATTATTCTATCGATCTCACAAAGATGAAAGCTAAAGTCAACATCAACTAGATTAAACTTAAAAGGTAAAAGGATTTTATACTAAAGACTGAAAGGCATTTTTCTCCGTTATTCCACAGATCCTGAGATCGATACAGTAAGCATCATTCATATATTAGAATCGATCAAAATCTATTACAGCAGTGTGTCGTTCTTGATGGACGTTTAATGAAGTGAGAAATCAATGAAGTAGTTACCTACACATAATAAAGACGAGAATTTACTTTAAGAAATGACTCCCTACCAAGTGTGTAGCAACATGGTCCATTTTAATGTTTATATATGTAAACTACAACAGCCCTTATGCCTTGTGCGTATGTATGTGCGCGTGTGTGTATGTGTGTGTGTGTGTGGTTTGGCTGATGCTACGATATTCGTCTCTCTTTATACATCTCATACAGCCCCAGTCGTTTTATAACAGCAATAATAATAATAATAATAATAATAATAATAATAATAATAATAATAATAATAATGATGATGATGATGATGATGATGATGATGATGATGATGATGATGATAATAATAATAATAATAATAATAATAATAATAATAATAATAATAATAATAATAATAATGAGTACCCTGATGCAGTACCTGGTATTGGCTCTAATGGTTTCTGATCTTACGTGACTGGAATATTATAATGTACATGTTTTGTCTTAGTCTAAAACAAAAGACCTCTTGCATATACTCTGCTCAATACCATAAATATGCTTGTCAATTGATTGACCATAACCAGTTGAGCAGGTCCCTTAGTGGCTGACGATATGTGCAATTCTGATCACGAACAGAAGTAGTGGCGCAGCATCATAGCTGTGTGTCGAGAAGAATTATCTGTGGTTTCAATAACTCACTTCTAGAAACACGGGTGTTTTGATCATTATCATTAAACAATCCTTTTGAACAGGATGATCTATTCGTTCTGAAGAAAATTATAACTGATCTATTCCTTGCACTTCTACCATCCCTATACAAATCTTTCCAACCATCAACCACATTTCTTTTCTCTCGCCTTCTACCGATAACCCGACCCATCCAATAACATGCTAACCTCCTAAACTTGGTTATTTTCCTCTGTTTCCGAGACTTCTACTTTCCAACTCATCAGGTTCAAACTCACATATTCTTTTAATCTTTTACTTGTTTCAGCCATTTAACTGCGGCCATGATGGACCACCACGTTAACTATGCGACTGCCGGAACGCGACTGCTGGAGTGCGACAACGACAGTGAGTGCAAGAGCGATCACATGCGGGCGGACGAGGTGGCGACGGTGGCATATCGAGGATACGCCGACCGTGTAGGGTCAAGAGGCACGTACCCGCATTTAGGAGAAGAAAGCCACAAGAAATTTCCTGCCACACAATTACCTCGTCTGAACAGCAAGACCCTACTCACACCTTTGATAATTTTATTGACACACACATATACATGCTGGGTCTGCTCATTCACGTTGAGCTTAGTATACCATATGCTATTTAGAAATATCTAAGAAATCTCCCTCACATCACACAGAGTGTACTTAAGAAACAAGACGAATTCTACTGGATACTGTAGACCTACATGAACAATGCCTGAAAACAAAAAGATAGACTGGTCATGGTTTGAATATTTCAGATCAAGCTTAACTACATTACAGTGGTAGATGGTTGCGACCGAATTTGTCCGAGATAAGTGCAAGAAAGTTTGTTAAGTTCATACGAGAGAAACAAATTTTATGTGTGTATATATAACTTTTGTGTCTGTCGTATGTTTGGACCGCTGGCATCTCACCGTAAGCGTATAACTTGAAGTGAAAGTGCAATGGGAATTTGGTAACTTTTAAAGCATCTTACGTCACCTGATGAGGCTTTTTTGCACTGGGCGTTGCATCTGGTGTTATTACATAGTCCCATGCCCACTAGGGAGCAGTGCAGAATTTAGCTGAAACGATTGTTGTGCTAATAAATGCTTCGACTTGCACTCCACCTTCCGTTTTAATCATTCTGTATGTGTGTGTGTGTGTGTGTGTGTGTCTGTGTATGAGGGAGAAAGGAGTAGTTTACTGGAAGAGATAAAAAAAGAACACAGAGTAAAATGCATGTAGATAGGCAAACAGACGTGAAGAGAGGTTTTTCTTTTTTCTGTAGAAATGGTGATATAATTAAGAGAGTGTTGCCTACGGAAAGACAAATGATAAGAAGTGGGACAGATAGATCGAACAAGAGAGAGTGAGTGAGATATAGAGACAAACGGAGAGAGGGGCTATCTTTAGAAATATAATGAAAAGAAAAGTGGACGAGAAAGAGAGAGAGCGGGGCTAGAGAGTGATAGAGAGAAATACTGAATTAGGGGAAGAGGTGAATGTGCGTGTGTGTGTGTGTGACAGAGAGAGAGAGAGAGGGTGATGGAAAGAGAGGGAAACAAAATGAGTTAAGGAGAAGGAAGGGTACTTAAGTTGATGGAAAGAAATAAGAGCGGTACAATAGAATCACTAAAGAGGAAAGTGTTTTGGAAGACATTTTTTTCTGCTGAAACACGAAAAGTAGCCACAAAAACCGAATAATTAGAGAAAATGACTCGAACAAATAATTAAAAGCACTCTTTTAGCGGGGAAACGGAGGAGACTCGACTATATGTATAAATTACATCATCATTACTACTGCTAACAATACTACTACTACTACTACTACTACTACTACTACTACTACTACTACTACTACTACTACTATTAATAATAATAATAATAATAATAATAACGATAGTAGTAGTAGTAGTAGTGTAGAGGTTACTTTAGTGTAACCTTAACCAGAAATTATGTTAGTGCCTGGCGAACAAACAGCAAATGCTTCAATGGCGGCGAGGGTGGAACAATGGAGCTAATCAGAATGGTCTGTATTCTTATGGCTTTTTGATGATGATGGCAAATTCTAGGAGAGACATTACGTACACACGAGTTGACGGCCTGATATGCATATATGTGTATGCACTATATATATATATATATATATATATATATATATATATATATATAT
>NC_068995.1:5892001-5894295 GCF_001194135.2 Octopus bimaculoides | reverse complement strand
CAAATATATATATATATATACATACATACATACATACATACATACATATATATATATATATAGTGGAAGGTTTCAGAAAATTCCAACACAATGATAAGCTAAAAAAATAGACATAAAATCGGTATTAGTTTCACGATCAGGAAAAGGATAAAAAAAAGAGAGAATGAAATCATCGGAATATTTCGAACATTCACTCTTCTTCTGAATGGTAGACATGAAGAGAATAGACGGGCCAGGGAAATTTCGAGAAATCTAAACGCGCGCATAATCAGCCGTCAAAATTTTCTTTTAAGTTGCTGTTTCCTTTTGTTTCCCGCTATGCTTTTGGGATTCGATATCTTCATGGACAGTTCCTTTAAAAAAACTGTTTTCTGTTTATAAAGAAATTGCCATCCCATCTTGCAAGTATCGCCCATGTATTGAAGATGAAATTCATTCTGTTAATATTCTTCCCATGACCCTCCTCACAGCACAGCCTTGCTGATTGTGATATGTGTCGTGTATGTGTGTGAGAGAGAAAAAGGATCGATTCAAGTTCGCTACTTTTATATTATTTATGGAACAAGGAAAGTTTAAATGCAGTGTTATACAGAGGTAGATTTGATGTCGATGCGCAGAAAACCAGAATAAAAATGTAGGACTTTCTCCCTCACATATTACTGACTCTACCGCCAATATACAACCATCTCTTGCATAATAACATTGTGAAGTAGCTAGAAAAGTTGAATTGTAATAGCACATCGAAATTGTGATGGTGATATTCTGGACTCACTATTATTTAAAACAAAACTAATAATCCATTGTACTAGCGAGACAAAACTTGAAATTAATGGGGAGAAAGCTAGTCGATTACGTAGAACACTAATGCTTCACTGGTATTTAATATATCGATCCTGAAAGGATGAAATGGGAGTCGAGCTCGGCAGAATTTGAACTGAGGAAGTGAAGACGGAGGAAACGCCGCCAAGCATTTTTGCCCGGTGTGCTAACAAACCTCTCAGCTCCCCACCTTAATAACAACAACAGCAGCAGCAGCAGTGGCAACGAGAACCTAAACAAAAACAACAATAATTTTAACGCAGGGCCAGCACTTCCGAGGAGGAGGAACAAATCGACTACATCGACCTCTATACTTGCCAGTTGAGTTATTTTATCGACTTCACAAGGTTGGAAGTGAAAGATGACCTCAGCGGCATATGAATTGAGTAGGTAAAGCGCCGGAAAAAAACACAGCAAACAATCTTTTGGACGCTCCAACGGGTTTGCTAGCTTATCAAATAATAATAATCATTATAATAATGATGATGATATCGATGATGATGATGATGATCATGATCATGATGATCATGATGATGATGGTGGTGGTGATGGTGATTTTGGTAAACGATCATAGCTGGAAACGGTTATATCATAGGTCGTCTAAATATGGTTTACCCCAGGGTTAAACAATAATAAATGTAAAGTTATATGAGTTCAGAAGTGGTCCACTTCATATTTCATCTTTCTGGATATATCAAATTTATTTCCAGTAATGTACTACGTAAAAAAAACCCATTTGCAAACAGCGTTTCCTTAGCAATATTGTTCAGCACAGTATCCCTTACGTTTAATTGGTAGCTTCCTTTGTAAAACATAATACAATAGAGATTGAGCAGTGCTGTCTAGCATGGGAGCTCGCTTATTTACTTACGTCTTCTCGAATTTCATTGTCAGCCTGTATAGGATAGAGAACATTTGTATATCTACGAACGTGGAAGATTCAATATACAGTGATAATTCTATTAGATTTGCTGTATTTTGATACATGGATATGTTTTTGTGATGAATGCGGTTTAAAGTTGTGCGTTGTATGTTGTGTTAATCGGATCTCGTTGTGCTTGATGACCGTTGACCAAGGAATCGGTGAATAAACCGAAGTTTATATGATTGAATAAAGTTGATTGAAGATCATTGACGTAGAGCAAAGCAGTTTAGATAAATACACACTTGATCGTTAGTTTATATGTGTCTGCCTGTATTTATGTAAGTTTGTATGTAGATATGTGTCTGCATCTATGTATTTGCATATTTATTCCTAAATAGAGACAGCGATATGTATAGGTATATAGGTGTGTGTATGTATGTGTGTGTATGTATGCATATATATATGCCTATATAATATATATATAATATATTTGTATTAATATGTATTTAGTGCATATGTGTGTGTGTGTATGTAAATATATATACACACACATATATATGCATATATATGCATGTATATATTATACGTATATATATATATATATATATAT
>NC_068995.1:5891026-5891616 GCF_001194135.2 Octopus bimaculoides | reverse complement strand
ATATATATATATATATATATATATAATATCTCTAGCATACAAGGGATCTGTGAAATCTGTGAATAAGCGATAAGACCTGGTTGCTTAGGCGATTATCATACACAACCGAACTGTGCCGGGATTGTTGGGGGATTGAAGCGAAAATAACTAACAACCACGTCCTACCCTCATCTCTACCATCATTACGTCTCTTTTCGTCTTACTCCTACTTCAAATTGTGCTGATCCTTGGAATATAATACATGAGACTGTCTTATATACGATAGGTATTATCGCAACGTCATTGGACATAGGACTTAAAGGCAGGAAAAAAAGGGGAGATAAGGATAATTCAGATATTCATCGAGACAAAAAATTGAATCAGATCAAGTATGTACCATCATTATCGCAGTAAGTATGGAAGTAAAGAGGAACGGTGAGATAGAAAGGAAGTGACAGAGATTGATATATATATATGTGTGTGTGTGTGTATGTGTGTATGTGCGCATGTATGTATGTGTGTGAGTGAGTGTGTGAGTGTGTGAGTGTGTGTACACGTGTGTGTTTGTGTGTATATATATGTATATATATATATATATATATATATATACA
>NC_068995.1:5890278-5891016 GCF_001194135.2 Octopus bimaculoides | reverse complement strand
GATAACTTATCTCGTCATTAGATTAACTCATTCACAAATTTTTCATTCTTTTTTGTTCTGGCTTTTATTTATTTTTCCTTTAACATATTTTTTCTTTATCTTTCCGTTCCTTTATTGTCTGTTTCTTATGATTTTTCGTTTTTTTATACATCACTATGTCTTGCCAAATATTTCCCCTTCTATTTAGTTTTTTTTCTTCCAAAGTATCACTATAATTCTACATGAAAGCTGTGTATGTATGTATGGATATTAGTAAGTATGTATGTATGTATGTATGCATGTATGTATGTATGTAGTTATGTAGGTATGTATGTTTATATGTATGTATGTATGACTGTATATGTGCGAGTATATAAGCATTTACGTGTACCTATAATTGTTGTATACCTATCTCTTTCTCTCTTTCTCTCTCTCTCTCCCTCTCTCTCTCTCTCTCTCTCTCTCTCTCTCTCTCTTTCATAACACCTGTACATCCCACACATACGTATATAAATATCTGTACACATAGTTACATATACCTATATTGTTTAGTCATGCCTCTATCCCTAAATTATACCATTCATCCTGTTCTTAATATAATCTATTTATCTCTGTCTGTTCCTCTACCAATCTATCTATCTGTCAATCAGTCTGACTATCTGCCTATGTATATATGAATATATGAAAGTATGTATGTATGTATGTATGTATATATATATATATATATGCATATATATATATATATGCATATATATATAT
>NC_068995.1:5876458-5890064 GCF_001194135.2 Octopus bimaculoides | reverse complement strand
ACACACACACACACACACACACACACACACACACACACACACATATGAATGTATATGTATATTATATTAAGCCCGATATTTATCTACGTACACATAGATGAATAGGAACACGCAAACATACACACACACGTATATACATAACGGAATATCTATTTATCACTCTCTGCCACCTCTCTTTCTTTCTGCCTCCTTCTCCCTCCCCCCACCATCCATCTAGCATCTCGGTGCTTAATTGTGTCTATATACCTGTCTTTTGTTCACCGATTCACAGACTCAGAACACTTCCTTCCGTGGCATTCAAGGAATATTCCCCTTAATCTCTATCATTAATCCATCTACCCCTTGTCAAATATTCATCCATTTACATACAACTACACGGAGTTGGCGTTTTTTGTTTGTATATTATTATTTTTTTTTGTTTCGTTTTCTTAGTCTTTCTTAGATTTTCTTTCCAAATCCAGATTATCTTCTTAGTCTTAATACTACGATTTCAACTCTCAATATATTTTGACTTTCGCTTAATAATAATAATAATAATAATAATAATAATTAATAATAATGCCTTTCTGCTACAAGCACAAGGCCTTAAATTTGAAGGAGGGAGATATTCGACTAAATCGACCTCAGCACTCAACTGGTACTTAATTTATCGACCCCGTAAGGATGAAAGGCAATGTCGACTCGGCGGAATTTGAACTCAGATCGCGCAAAGAACTATATTTCATTGTTCTATTGATGGTTGAAGTCTCTTGTTATTTGCCTTATTAGAATAGAAGAATATCTCAAACAGTCATTCCCACCTCGTATGTATCGTCTTCGTGTTTCGCTTTGCATCAGAAGTGTTAGGGCCTGTTTTCCCATCCCTACGTTACAGTATATCTCTGAAATATCCAACGTAAGCTTCATGAATCATTACGACGCAAATATTCACACAAACACTTCCAACCAAATATCGTTTTATTTATCACAGTATTCAGCACCTGCCTGTATCGTTCCATGAAGTAGACATCAACACAAAAGTCACCTTCACTAACAATAATCGTTGTGGTTAAATTTGTAAACCACTAAATCATAAATATTACGGCATGGTTGTGTACCGTGAAGTTCGAAGTCTTCCATTCATCTGTACTCACACCTGGCCTCCGACGAGCAGACACAACTGAATATATATATCAGTGGTGACTCCGTGAGTGAAAGAACACCTAGACCACAACGCGTCGCTCCTTCACTTAGAGCATTATATAACATAATATTATAATAATATACGGAGTTTCATACATCGTATAACAAATAACAAATAATACATTATGTATGAATACAACATAAGAATTAGAGAAATAAAGTAGGAAAAAATGGAGAGAAAAACGTATTTGATTAATTAATTTTCTGGGTCTGACGGGCAATTTTCAAAGTAATTCCAATTTATGATGAAGATTGGAATAGAAGTTACAGGAAATATTTTCGAAAATTTTTGAGAAATTGCCACATTGCTTGCCTTCAGTTTCCAGCAGACTACTGGAGAGAAACTAATCAACATGGAGAAGAAATAACTTGTATATCATAAAATTATCATTTTCATTTGAAAACTATCCAGACATTGAGTATTTGCAGAGAAATCGTTAAATGCGTACGAATATACATCCAATAGATGTACACGAAGCACACATGCACTCAGGCATATGTGTGTGTGTGTGTGTGTGTGTGCGTGCGTGCGTGTAAGTGTGCCTGTGTGTTTGTAGAAACGTGTATGAGTGTGTTTCTGTTGCTTCTTTGTGGGTTTCGACCCGAAGGCAGCGACAATGCTCCAGCATGCCACCATCGGCAATTCTTTTGGGGTTAGCTTTTCGTGAATGAAAGAGTTTTATATTCATGCGCTCGTTTGAGCTTCTTGCCGTGATGTAAGTTCATATCTACATATGTGTGTGTATATGTGTGTGTACCTGTGTGTGTGGATGAGGGGGGCTTGTGTGTGAAAGTATAAATATATATAATTATATATATTTGAAGATATATGTGTATATAGATATGTATACAGGATACTACACACACACACACACACACACACACACACACATACACACATATATATATATATAAGTAATTATGTATACATGACTATATATCTAAATATACATATAAGTTGTCTATCTTACAACTGTAAGTCCAAAATTCTATTGTCTACGGAAATTAATTATTTGATGGTAAAAGTAACAATATAAACGTATATATTTCTATATCTATATATATATATACGCATGTATGTATATATATATATATATATATATATATATATATATATATATATATACATGCATTCATGTATATATACACTCACACACACACACACACTCACGTATATATATACATATATATGTGTGGTGTGTGTGTGTGTGTGTGTGTGTGTGTGTGTGTTTGTATGTACATATATATCTTATATATAAAATGAAAACAATAGAATTAATCTTGGTTTGTAATAAATTCCTCATCAGTCTCTTTGTAATTTACCGATATTACACATCAAAGATGGAACCACAATTCGAATACACACACACACATATACACATGTGTGTGTAGATATACATACTCCTACACACATACGCACACACGCTCAAGCATACACGTATTTCGCAGATATATACCCATATGTGTATGCATGTATATGTATATATGTGCACACGCGCACAAGTCATATAAACTATTGCTTATTTTTGTCTCTATGTGTCTCGTGCTTCTGTTTTCTGATATTCTGCGGTACAGGACCTTATGTAATTAGGACACACACAGACACACATTAATGCACCCATATGAATATACGCACATATATATATATATGTGTGTGTGTGTGTTTGATTATTGCAGTATGTGAGTTTGTATATGTGCGTGCGTGCGTGCTTGTGTGTGTGTGTGTGTGTATATGTGTGAGTATTTCTTTTATTTCCTTTATTATGAGTTTCAGCTTGAAGGCAGTGACCATGCTGGGGCATACCACTATCATCAATTTCTCATATATATTATTTGTAATAAATATTGTTGCTATCATATTATGTTAAGCTGTCGTAAGTCCACATTTCATCATTCAAAATACTGCTAAAAAGGCGGCCTGGATTTACCTGAGATTTTAACTAAGGAGCCGTACCTTCCTCGAAGTACCGACTAACATCCATATAATCCGCCTGTATTCTTTTACCTAACTTTACTTTTTATTCTTGTATTTGTCCTTTAATCTATTTTATTCCATGTAAACTGTGAATCTATTTTATTCTTGTAAATTGTAAATTTTCCACGTTTAACATATTCATACCTTGTCTCTGATGACGGAATACCCAGTGCTGGAGATAGTAACCTACTACTTCAGTTACCCCAGAAACGGCTGTAAGACGTCACATGCACCTTACTCTGATAAAATTATTCTAAATGACTTAAGATATTCGTTATGCTTTAGTTTTGCTTTTTCCTCTAATATGATATATATCTGTTATAACAGAACCCTAATACGGATTCCTAGATCCAGCCTCAGCTGTAAGCATGGAATCTAACAGATTTTCAACGATAGCACTTGCACAACGTACCTATTCGTTTAGATCAGAAGTGAACTAAACCCCTCATATTCTATATATATATATATATATATATATATATATATATATCACATGCTCACACGATTAATATTGTTATACATCACCGATTACAGTGCGTTTTCCATTGTTTCAGCTTTCAGATGCTGCTACCCCGCTGGCTACTTATATATATATAAGTTTGTATTTCTAAAACACGATATATTTTATATTAATATCTACTTAAATTTCTACCTTGATGCTTTCTTGTTTCAGCCAGATGCTGTGGGCAGGCTGGAGCGGTGCCATTAATATATGTATAAAGAATTGATATATCTACACACGTGTGTGTGTGTGTGTGTGTGTGTGTGTGTGTGTGTGTGTGTGTGTGTGTAAGAGCATGTGTGTCTATGTTCTAATGAATATGTAAGTGCATATATACTGTGTGCGTGTGTGTGTATATATATATATATATATATAAATACAGAGAGAGAGAGAGAGAGAGAGAGATAGTAAGTAGTTTTGGCTTCGTGTTTATGCAATACATTATACCTATTGTTTATATTAAGAGTTGGTGATGAGTAACATAATACCGTTTACACATGAAGTTTTATCTTTGCAGTGTATATAACGCCTGCGCTTTCTATTTAGTTTCTATGATGTTACTATAATATGCTACCAGTCATTCATTGAGGATGGATGATAGCACAAGCTTTGCTTTCCTTCCAAACTTATAAACTTTTGGTTTGGTAACTATGTATTTCTTTAAATATTTTTTAGAATCAGTGTAAGTCTGATAGAATTCCCTTCAGTTTATTTTGTTTCCTCCCGTTTTACGTCGGGCACGAATCTTACAACACGAGAAGCATATGTATCAGTGGTGTACTGAGATCGATATACTACACCTGAAATATGTCTTATCGCGAGTAGTGAGCTTGTTAAATTGTGAGTGTGACGAACGAATTACCTTGCAGTAATTCTGCCAGGTGGTTAAAGGAAATATCTGGTAGTGTTTTGTGCTGATAACATTTACTAAGTATTCGTCTTCATATTTCTATTGTTCTGAATAAATAATTACGAAAGCGGCGAGCTGGTAGTAGAAGCGTAAGCACACTGGGGGCAATCCTAAACTTAAATCTGAGTTCGAATTCCGCCGAAGTTGTCTTTGCCTTTCATCGTTTTGGAGTCGATAAAATAGGTACCAGTTGAGCTCTGGGATCAATGCAATCGACTTACCTCCTCTCCAGAATTGCCGGTCTTGTACCAAAATCTTAAATTATTGTTTTATTCTTCTTTGAATTTTCTTTCTATTTCTTGCTGAGTGCCTAACCGACACCTAGGGCATAGAAATTCACTGTATGCATTGCTAAGCCAATACAATGAACACACCAGATTGTTCCTTTACAAAAGTCAAGTTATATTATAGAAAAAAAGAGGGAAGAAAAGGGAAAGAAGGAAAATCAAGAAAACGGGAAAATAAGGAAAAAAACAAAGAAAATAAAAGGGAAGACGGAAAGAAAACTCACAGAGATAATACTCTTCACAATGCGAGTGACGAACCATTTGAAACAATTGTTTGCATTTCTCGCATGGATGGTGAGCCAGGGATAATTTTCTAATAATTTTCAGTTGCTTTTTGGATCATTCCAAGTGATCCTACAATCATTGGCATTGTCACCGTATTGAGGTGCCTCATCTTTTCAATTTCAGTCAGCAAATCTTTATATTTTTTAAGCTTATCAAATTCTTTTGCCGAGATTTTATGATCACAAGGTATGCTCATATCAATCAATAAACAGAATTTATTGTTTCGATCTTTCACAACAATACCTGGTTCATTAGCTTTCGTGGTCCGTTCTATACGTACTGGACATTCTCAAAAAGTCTTCACATTTTCTCACTCAGTTACAGTTACAGCCTCTATAATTATTATTATTAGGGCGATAAACCGGAAAAATTGTTGGCATGTCGGGCAAAATACTAAACAGCATTCTCTCCATTTATAAATTTTGTGTTTAAATTCCGTCGATGTCGAATTTGCGTTTTATCTTTTCAGGATCGATAAATTAAGTACCAGTGAAACACTGGGGTCTATGTAATCGATTAGTCCCCTCCCCAAAATGTCAGGCCTTGTGCCCATATTAGAAAGGATTATTATTATTATTATTATTATTATTATTATTATTATTATTATTATTATTATTATTATTATTATTATTATTATTATTATTATTATTATTATTATTATTATTTCGATTCTAGTAGCGCAGAGAAATCGATATCTTCTCTCTTCGCACTCAACATTATTTGAAACGACAGATGGTGCCCCCACCACTCTCAGGAATCTTTCTAAATGTGTTTGCTCTTGTTCTATGAGTTATATCTTCACTAGCTAACAGCGTTCCAGCAATGACTATCCCATTTTTCATAAACACACATGCACAAGCACGCACACACACACACACACACACACACACACACACACACACACACACTATCACACATAAATATATATATATACATAAATGAGAGCGTTCGCGCGTGTGACGGTGGTTATTGTTCATATCAGAGAAAATTGGATGTTTCCAATGTTTTCAATAGTTTTGCTATGTTTCAGTAGGTCTCCAATTGATCGGGAATTTTGCCAAAAACTAAACGTGTTAGCCAATCATTACTGGAAAGACCACTGTTTGGCTTCTACATGATTGTCGAACTCAACTAACCCTAACCCTAACCCTAACCCAACAAGATGGAAAAGCGTATTTTTCACAGTCCTGCAGTTCTCATTTAATGAACTGCCAGATCACACCTTCAACATTTGGCATTCATTTCCTTGTAAATTATCTCCGACTTACTGACTTTCAATGAGGACCGATTCTCTTATTTACCTATTTTCCTTACCAATGACCAAGATTTATCGTAATCAAACATCGTGCCGTCGTCGTAAGAGTAAGCCTTTACTGCTCCGACTCTCCGTTACCAGTGTCAGCCAAATCATTCATTTACGTGAATAATGTATCTGAGAAAATATTACAGTTTCTTCTTCCGTAAATCTGAAATCATATTAAATGTCGTATTTCGTAGTTTTCACACATTTCCGAAATCTTTTGTTTAGTACATTTCACGCATTTCTGAAATATTTAATGCGTAACTGGATCGTCACAGAAAATTTTCCAGTTGTTATGTTATATAACCCTAAGTCAGCTGTGGTCGAGGATATGTATGGCAGATAGAGAATCAACTGAACGGGTACAGATGTCATAGAGAGTAAGAGAAAAATTAGAGGGAGATTTCTGTCGCTAATTGAATGGAGTCTGAAACTTACAAGAACAAGGGATGATATTCTTGATAACTTTACGTCTGATATTAATGCTTGCAGTAAATTAATGCGTTCGGCTAATGAGTTACAAAGGAGACAGAGAGATACCAGTGGTAAACAAACGATAGATTGAATCCATCACCAATTCAGAGCCTCTCAATCAATTTCTGTTGACCATGTTTTACACGTAAGACATTAATTGACTTGAGGCTATTATGAAGAAGAAATGAACGAGGCATCGTGCAATGGAGTCGAACCCTGTTCTAAATGATTGCGAGACAACATCCATTAACATTCTACCAAGCTCCAGCAGAAGAATGTAACAGGCAGTGGTCCGTTTCTTTCTTCAAAGTTATTAGAATTAAGCATAATGAAACATATCGCAATATTATTGACCTTTCACATATTCTCAATGCAAATTTATGTAATGAAGAGCAACAACCAATGGAATTATTACAGTATATTGCTGAAATACAGAATTGTTTTATAGAATTCCAAGCGATGAACTGCTAAATCGACTCCAGCGGATATTAACTCTGACTGAACAGACAAAATGAAATAAAAATGAATAACGAGAGAGATATTTATTGATTTTACGTCACAAAAACGATAAATATTGACAATTGTTTGATCTTTTGCGAACGGAGATATCATTGGACGAGGGAACCTATTGATCTTTCCACAGAAAATATGGTGTCTATTCCCAACAATAAGACGAACTCTTTTAGAATAACGTATACTGTCTTAAAAGGCAATGACTTCCACAGCTGTGTTGATGTCACATTGTTTTCTCCACTGACAACCTGCCACTCCGTCGGTTACGAGGACGAGGGATCCATTTCATTCGATCAACGGAACAGCATCCTCGTGAAATTAACGTGCAAGTGGCTGAGGCTTCCACAGACACACGTGAGTTTAATGGAGTTCGCAGAAAGAGTAAGCGTGACAAAGAATATGACGAGACTGGTCCCTTTGTATTACAGGTACAACTCACTTTTGCTAGTTGAGTGAACTGGAGCAGCGTGAAATAAAGTGTCTTGCTCAAGGGCAACTCGACGCCAGGAATCAAACTCACCACCTTGAGTCACTAAGCCATGCGCCTTCACTCCATTGACAGCCATCAACGTTGCCCCTCTGTGCCCCCCCTCCTTCATCTGCTAGTGATAGCTGCCAAATCATTCTCTCTTGAAATCGGCAGGAAACATTTGACGATATGTTACTAGATGTGCCATCGCTGTTAATACGGCACCAGATGTGCCATCCCTGATAATATGGTAGCAGATATATTATCCCTGGTAATAAGGTATCTAATGCACTATTGCTCATAATATGGTACCAAAGGTTCTATTCTTGACACTAAGATAGGAAAGACACGATTAAATTGTTGTAGTTCTTATCTCGATCAGATGTGAACTTAGACAAAAACAAATTATGAAATCATTTACAGTGGGATATGGAAATATTCTCTCAAATAACCATCATTTCTAACACTAGACTTGCTTTAAATGGGCACCACTTTTGTATATTCATGGATAGAGTCTAAGTACTGATGTCTTATATTAATACATTGCCAATACTCCTGTGCCTCTCTGGTTGCTTTGGTTATTTTAAGTTCAGAAATAAAGTTCATATTTGAGAATCTGCTGGCGCCGATTGTCTCCAGGCACCGGTTGAAAAAGCGAATTGCCAATCAAGATGATATATTTATTAATCATGTTGTCTTTTTCTTTCTTTAATGCCAATAAAGCAGAGATAGCGTTATCGACAACATTTGATCTGGCAAACATACAATGGTGGTGCCTAATATGATTTTTTCACCAATTTTCCAATGAAAGGTGAATACGCAGTCTTGTCACATTAACTCCATCCAAACCGAGCGCCTAAAAAGACTGGTGACATCAGTTTAGACAGAGGTGTTTGTTCAAATATTATTGGCCTAACATTCAAGAGCTTATACATTACGCGGTGTTTTGAGCAGAATTCTTTGATTAGAAATCAAGCGAAACGGTGTGGGAAGCCCGCTGTTGCGGACATTTACTGTAACAGCGCTAAATGTCAGCGGTAGAGACTAGTGTATCATCGGTATTTGCGTTGTACATCCAACTATTGTTCCGTTAAAGAAAACCTGGTAAAAAAAAACTTGCTATGTCTGGGTCTGTGAATCTCAGATCCATATCTGTTTGCAATTAAAAAAAATGGCCTATTTGACATGTTGCTCTGGGTGAATAAGTGACGAATGAATTTTTGGTATAAGTTTGTTGTTTGATGATACAGCATGCCTGGATTGCAAACTTCCGATTTCATTAACATCTGTTGAGTGCTGTCAGGATAAAGTAGACGTACTTCATTTTACTTTTAACTTACTTTTATAAGTTGTTATTGAATAGTCTTTTGTTGTTTTTCTTTTTGTTAGCATCATTTGTAAAAGCGTGGCAGAATCCATCAATTTGTTGATGTAACGACATTTGGTGCCATCTATACTAAGATGTCGAGCAAAATTGTTGGAATCCTAACCATACAGTGTTCACTTCAAACAGTACATAGAAACCTGAACTGAGATTAAATAGCTACAACATGACCTTAACACATATGGCTGTAACAAACTAAGCCACAAATAACCACATAAGAAAAATAAATATTATGGAGGAAGAATATTTTCTGAGGGCAGAAGAGTGTAATTTGAGGAAGATTTTGACGCTATTTCTAGCATGCGATTCGAACACGAAGATATTGCCTGTGTGGCTAGTCTTTCAGATAGATGTTTCAATATAAGTTGCATTAATAACGATATTTTAAGGCCGATGTGTCGATATTAAAGCTATCGATTTTCTTACATAAACTCTCCTGTTTTTTTTTTATTTCTCCATTTGCTATAACGTTTGGGGTGTCAGAAACACATGAATAATTTTCCTGTATAAAACATTTATGAATAACGCAATTTCTTTGGCATCATAGTAGAACATTCCGACATTTAGATATTTCTTTAAACATTTCAGTGCTGTGAGTGATAGCAAACGGTTGACATGAACACTAGCAGCCATTTTCTCTCGTCTAAAGAAGTTTACGATGCATTTTAATCCGTTCACATCAACCAAAATGTCCTTCTCTGGTTACTCGACATAATAATTATGATCAACAAGGAACCATTATTGGGTCATCAATCTTCTTCTCTATGAGAGAGGCTGCAATTTTATTTCAAATTAGATTTTTAATTCTTAGAATATCGTGTTTTCATTAGATTTTAACAATTTTGAAATTGCTTTTTAACTGAACGCCATTTTATAACTTCGATTGATGGATTAAAGTTACTTTGCTGCTCAAATTCACCATTTCAGGTTCAGGGACTTTCATCTTGTTTTCTCTTTTTTCTTTTATATCCTTCACTCTTTACAAATCATCATATAACCAGCTTCTTTCTGTCTCTGTCTTTTGTTCTCGCTTCTGTTCACTAAGACAATCAACAGAGCGGCAGACAACATGACATGTAATAGTGAGCTGCGTGTCTTTTCTTTCTATTTTCAAATACAGCTGAGAAGGATCTCGCTTTTCATTGGGCATTGGTCCATACCAGTCATGTACTGAGGTCAAAATAATCAGCTACACCCCTTTCTAAAATATGTAGAACTCTATCTCTGCTACATTCGTTCTTCTCCTTTTTACTCGGTGCAACAGATGATAAGATGACTGAGAAACTTGTGCTTGAAGACTCGAGATAATTCACCAACTTTAATTATCGTATCGTTCTCTGTAGTGGCTATGGTGGCGATGGTGGTGATGCTGGTCGTGATGGTCGTGGTGGTCATGGTTGTAGTGGTGTTGAAAGCTGTGGTGGTGGTGGAGATATTTCTCAGCACACTTTCATACTCCAGTTTTCACAATTTACGAAATGTGACACTAGCGAATCGGAAATTCCTATTTCCGACCATTCGAAATTACTTCATTAATATTCTATCAACTTATTTCGTCTACGATTCTTCATACAGAGGTTTCTCAGAAAGTCACAAAGCCACACATTTGGGGTAGGACACAGTCTACGAGCTTCAGTCCAACATTCTAATTCTATAAATTTTCTTAACTCTGGAAGAATGATTTCAAATCACGACTTCCTTTAAGAGTGACTGTAACAATCATTCTCTCTCACTCTCTTTATCTCTGTCTCTCTCAATCTCTATCTCTCTCTCTATCTATCTCTTTCTTTCTCCTTCTATCTGTCCCTTACTCCCCCTCTCTCTCATTCTTTCTTTCTCTCACTCCTTCTCCCTTTCTCCCACTCTTTCTCTCGCTCTTTCTCTTTCTCTCTCTCTCTCATTCTTTATGTTTCTCTCCCATTCTTTCTCTTTCTCTCTCTGTTTTCTCCCTCTGTCTCTCTCTCCCTCTCTACCGCACTTTCTACTGCTCTCTCTCCCATTTATTTCTCTCTCACACTTTTCTCTCTCTCTCGCTCTGTCTTGCTCTCTCTCTCTCTCTTTCTCTTTCTCGCTATATCTCTCTTTCTCTCTCTATCTCTCTCGCTCTCTCCCTCACACACACACAAACAAATGTATGCACACACTTTTCCTCACACGCATCTCTGTTGACAAAAGTATAATTAGTCAGTGATATTTATGTCGAGTCATCTCTCTAGCAACAACCGTCTAATATCGAATCGAACGCATAAAAACAGAATGCACATTTTCCCCTCATATTTGCTCCATATCTCAAATTTAAAATGCTAAAACGACTCTCATTCTCCTATGAATTGGAGGAAGTAAGGGAGTACAAAAATTGTGGCTGATGCTGCTGTCATTATCAATTACATTTAACTCAGCTGTAAGGTGTAATAGTTACCAGATTGAAGATGCATATGATAAATGATGTGACAATTCAGCCGTGACCATCTCATCACATACCAGACTACATTATCTAAGGTTCTTCCGCTGGGATAATAGCAAGTGGAAACACAATAGATTCCGTCCAGCATCGAATCAGACACAAGTGAAGGTATGAAAGGTTTAGATATCATAGGGTGTACTTTTGTACGATGTGAACAGTCAGGGCTTAAGATATTTGCAGGGGCATTGTCGGGTACAAATGGGTAAGTTTCGAGACCTGAAACAAAGGATCATTTTTTGATTAAAAATGTCTTTTATTTTATATCTGTTTCAGTTATTTGGCCTCGGCCATGCTGGGGCGCTACGTTGAAGGTTACTTTTTTAAAGACTAGTGCTTATGCTCTCGGTCTCCTATTGTCGAACGGCTAAGTAACGGGATCGTGAAACACACCTACATTGGTTGTCAAGCGGTATAGGGGACAAATATAGACACAAAGAGACACACGCGTAATTATATATATATATATATATATATATATATATATACAACTATACATACACATATAATAATAATAATAATAATAATAATAATAATAATAATAATAATAATAATAATAATAATAATAAGTAACAACAAATGAATGAGACCTCGATATTAGAGTGAGACTTAAACTAGACCCAGGCGCTTAGGAAGCAAGTTTCTTACCGATCAGCCTCTCCTACGCCAATATCGAAAGGAAAATTTAGCAATTCAATTGTAAAGTCGAGTAGAGAACGTTGTAGTACAGATCGATTGCACATCTATTACATTGAACCATCTACTCTGAAAACACTGCAACAATTAACGACATCTACGGTTGTCAGCCAATCAAATTTGAGAAACGTTCATGTCAAGGAGAAGCTAATATGCTTCCCACCAATTATGTCATTCACTTATGAAAATATAAAATATGACAAATTGACTAAAATGATGTTACCCCCCCCCCCCCACTTCAACTATTCTTCTTCTCAATATTCTTAAAAAGAACAGAAAATGTCGTTGTTGTTGTTGTTGTTATTATTATTATTATTATTATTATTATTATTATTATCATCATCATCATCATCATCATCATCATCATCATCATCATTATTAGTATTGTTTTTGTTGTCATCATTATCATCATCATCATTACCATTATCGTCAACATAATTATCATCATCATCATCATCATCATCATCATCACCATCATCATTATTATCAGCATCATCATCGTCATTATTAGTTTTTTTTATTTTTATTTCTATTATCTTCATCAAAATTTCTATTATTATGAATGTTATTATCCCCATTGTCATCTTCATAATTGTTTCTTTCCTAAAATTTCAGACATGTTTGTGCTTTAACGTAAAATAATTCATGTGGCCATATTTCTTGAAAAAATTAAGCGGCGATGCCTTGAAATTGGGCACAGGAGTCGTTAGACATAATTTCCCAGAAATATGTCATCCATTAGCAAATTATAGGTTTTGTTGATTTATTACATGACATTTTTTTGTTCAACAACGTCGTTATTATCATCTTCATCGTCATCGGCGTCACCATCATTTTCGTCGTCGTCGGCGTCGTCTTCACCTTCATTATGCGATCATCATGATTATTGTCGATGTTGTTGTTGATGATGATATTATTGTTAAGGCGACGAGCTCGCGAGAGAGACGCCAAGGTCAGTAGCTATCGAACGTCGACGAAGGGAAATAACCCTGAAATCCGGATCCGTTCGTGCTGCAGATCGTGGTGAGAGGGATAACTTCCCTTGGCAAACAGGACACAGTCGTGTGTCGATAAGCCAGCTGGAGGAGATGTCCTCCTGGGGCTAAAAGCAACAGTAACATCCACCCCTAGGGGTCAGCCACACATAAGTGGCAATATACTACACTTT
>NC_068995.1:5870090-5876031 GCF_001194135.2 Octopus bimaculoides | reverse complement strand
ATATATATATATATATATATATAAATAAAGTATATATATATATATATTTATATATATTTATCAATTTACTTATTTGTTGATAACCATTAGAATGTTTCGTGTTACTTATTAATAATCCAATATCTATAATGTGTTCATCAAACGGAGAAATGTAAATATAATAATAATAAATCTATAACAGCAACCAGAACAACAATAATAATAATGATAACAATAGTAATGATAATAATTATAATAATATCAATAATAATAATAAAAAGAATATTAATAATAATAATATTAATAACTATAATGATGGTAATAATGATGATGTGGAGGAGGAGGAGGTGAAGGAGGAGGATGGTGATGATGACGATGATGATGATGGCGATGTTGATAGTAAAAATTCTACTCAATATATAATGAAAACAATAATGATAATTAATTATATAGATGTTAATAATAATTGTAGTTGTTGTTGCTTACTGTTGTTGTTTTTGTTGTTATTGTAATAGTAATAACAATAACAACAACAACAACATAAAAATAATAAACCAGACACTTAAGGTTATATTTAATATATTGTCTACAACAACAACAACACAAGCAGATCTGTCCAGATTTTTAAATCAATTCTAAATTAAATAACTGCCTTGAGATTATCGTCCTCCTGAAGGTTTCAATAAAATATTCTGAAAAATTGACGTCTTAACAAACTTGTTCATATTTATTTAGTTATTTCCAAAATTTCTATGGATTGTTGTGTTGATGTTTCCCTTTTTCCTTTCGTTCCATACTTCACTCTCTAACATGCTTTTCTCTTCATTTTTCTCTGATATTAATGTATATATGTTTATTTTTACGCCTGTTTCTATTTCACTATAGAATTTTGGTTAACCATTTCCGTTATCTTTTATAGCTTGTGTCACTCACAAAAACAAAAGATACTTTCTTTCTTTCTTTCTTTCTTTCTGTCTTTCTTTTTTGAGTTTAATTAAAAACAACGACAAAAGGGAAATAAATAATAATAATAATAAACTACTGTAAATTATTAAAATTAAATTAAAAGAAATATTAAAATATGATGATAGTGATATCGACGGTGATGATATTTATGATGACGATAGTGATGATGATGATGATCATGATGATGATGATCATGATGACGGTAATAGTAACTCGACAATGATGGTGGTAGTGTAGGCGATGTAAGGTTCTTGATAGTCACAATTTCGAAGAAAACGATAGTGGCACAGATTATTGTTGCTGTTCCTGATGATGATGATGATGATGATGACGACGACGATGACGAGGACGATCGTGATATGATTGTGATGACGATGAGGAAAATGGCGATGGTGTATTTCATTCGTCAAGTGCCATGAAGATGTTATAAAACTGAAACAAAAATAAAATCATGTGCACATAAAAAAAGAGGAAAACAAGGAGGAGGAGGAAGAAGAAGAAGAAGAAGAAGAAGAAGAACAAGAAGAAGAACAAGAAGAAGAAGAAGAAGAAGAAGAAGAAGAAGAAGAAGAAGAAGAAGAAGAAGAAGAAGAAGAAGAAGAAGAAGAAGAATCCATTCACTTATATTGCGCGCGTGATTTAGATTTAAACCTTGCTTTACTGATTTATAACTTAATTAATAATCAGCACGTTAAGCTGAGTGTTTGTTAATCATCGATATCTGATTTCTTAAAGGCCAACACCAACTGGATTCATACCAAACATTCAATACGGTGTACTTCTTCGGGACAGAAATTTATTAATGACGAGCCACAGAACAGTAGGATTAATACGTTAGTCGGCTTAAAACAACAACAATGTCATCTTGTTTAGTTCTATGATCAGCTTCAGCGAGCGTCTCCTTGATGTAATATGCAACGATGTTTTTAATATTAAGACGCTATCACGGGCCCTACTTGAATCGATGAATGGTAGAATTAGTACGCCGCCCAAAGGCGGCGAGCTTGAAGAATCGTTAGCAGGCTGGGCGAAATGCTTAGCGGTATTTCGTCTGCTGTTACGTTCTGAGTTCAAATTCCGCCGAGGTCGACTTTGCCTTTCATCCTTTCGGGGTCGATAAATTAAGTACCAGTTACGCACTGGGTCGATGTAATCGACTTAATCCCTTTGTCTGTCCTTGTTTGTCCGATCTATGTTTAGCCCTTTGTGGGCAATAACGAAATAAGAATTAGTACGTCGCCCTGTTTGACACAATTATTACCTTAAACCAGAGAAGGAGCCGCTCTGTTGTCACTCGGCTTGCTATAAACCTTAACCGGAGCCTATAGCACGCACATATTATATAATTTGATCGTAAATAGCTGTTTGGCGGAATGTCAGTAATCACCAGCCTGATCGATCAGCGGTGGCCTGGGGCTAAGCAACAACAATAGTAATACCGAGAAGTCGACCAAGCGATAATAAGGGCTTTCGAAATATAGTAGTGGTGGGTGCAAGGAAATTAAATTATATTTCTGCAGGTTTTCATCTCCGTGGATTTCACTGTTGTAGTGCATTATTTAGCTCCAGTTTAGATCACATTGAACATACTCATGATCAAAGACATTTTATGAATTCCAGCCATCTACTTTTCCCACAATTCCTGGGAACGTTGTAGGAATAGAGTCCCTCATCCCCTCTTGCATAAGAAGCAACAGTCATTAGCCTTTCTGGCAGGTGTTCCAAGCGGGACCAACCGAGACTATGGAGATTCTCCAACCATCTCAATACTGGTGTACATCTAGGTCTCCTGCGAGTTGTTTGGTCTTCAAGAATCCGTCTTGCGATTTTTTCCTGCGAGATTCTCATTATATGTCTGTAGTATCGGAGCTGTGACTTCGCAATGCAGAAAAGTAGCGATTCGACCTGGGCTGACTCCCTAAACTCCGTTTTACTCCCCCGGCGCAGTAGTATTACTCCCGAAGCCCTTCTGAATAACCCCATTTAGGCCATTTGTATTACCAAACTATCTTGGCCATAGGTGACCCCAGGTTATGATACGCACAAAAAGCTTAATTGAAATAACGAGTTATCCTTTTCCTTTTTGACCAAATCTTTCCTCTTCTCATGCTAGCACATATAGTACTAGACTTCAATCCAGCCTTCTGCCTTCTATCATTCACGGCTACGGATATGTGATGCTTAAACTTATCCACTTGTCTCAGTGATTTTCAATTTAAAATATTGTGTCATTTATTATTTAACTTACGACAGGCAGTGTGCCAGCAATCTTCAACTACCCATGCATAGTGTCCAGTAATTCTTAACTTCCTATGCACAGAGTCACATGAACTTTTAATTTCCTGTGTGCAGTGTACCAGTAACTGTTAGCGTTTCATCTTCAGTGTGCGAAAAATTGTTTTATTTGATTTCATGCGTGGCAAAAGTCAAAGAAATTGAAAATCACTGTCATAATATTTTTAAAACGGCAAGAATAACAACTGCATATTTTCAAGTGTGTGTACTAACAGTGCTTGTCTTGGAGACAATCCTCTTAACAGCCAATTTAAGCACTGCAACACTTACACACTGGTGATCTCAAAGAATTAAATATTTTGTTTCCTTTAGGATATATAAACAGAAAATGTTAAACATACAATATTACCCCTTCGCAGTATTATAAGAACATTTATAAATGTTTGTGTATGGGACAAAAAGCTAACATTCGTGGTGAAAATGAAAACCTAAACATTACACATACATACATTCATACACGCTTGCATACGTACATACATACATACATACATACATGCAGGCATGCATGAATGTATATATACATACGTCCGTGAAACATACAAATCTAAACATACAAATCTGCACATACATACATATATACATACATACATACATACATACATACATACATACATGGTTACAAAGAACAATGACGAAGTGAAAGAGCAAGCAAGGTGTATAAGTTTGACACTCATAGGAAATTAAAGAATTCATTAATGTTTCGAGTCTACGCTCTTGTACAGAAAGAATAGTTGAGGAGAGAAAAATAATAAAGAAAAAAACACGAGTCTGAATTAAATGGTCAACGCATGCTGAAATGACTGAAGAACGAAGACATTGGCTTGAAGAGTGGGTCGCAAGGAAGACATCTGTGACCCAGCGTGTGTATACGTGTGTGTGTGTGTGTGTGTGTGTGTGTGTGTGTGTGTGCAAAGATATGTGCGTATACGTGTGTATGTGTCTGAAGCTAATGAGTGTGTGTGTGTTCATGTGTGTGCGTGGAAGCGCATGTGCGTGTATGTATATGCATAAAAAGCAATGTTTGCGCGTATACTTTGTGAGTTTGTGAATAGGTGTACGCGTGTACGAGTGTTTGAGGCTATGTGACGTATGTATGTGTATGAGGCTATGAGACGTATTCGTGTGTGTGTGTGTATGTTTGTGTTCGTGTGTGTGTCTGTTTCTACAAGCGTGCGTGTATGAAGCTATTATATGTATGTTTACTGCGTGCGTTGAGCATGTGTGCGTATGTGTGTTATTATTTGTTGATTATATGTTTTTATCAGATACTATGAGACATGTGTGTGTGTGAGTGTGTGTGTGTGGCGTGAATACATATGTGTGAATACACATGCGTGACACTATTGTGTGCGTGTATATTGCGTGTCTTTATGCTTGTGACCGGTTGTGTGTCCCTGTTGTCAGCTAGTGCATGTGTACGAAGAACGAGGTATGTGTGTGTATACGAAGCTAATGTGGGCATACATATATTTAGTATTTGTGCGTGTGTATACGCGTGTATGGAACCTTGTATATATGTATGTATGTAGTATGTGTGTTTTGTTGGACGAAGTTAGGTTTCTCATCATGGATACAGGTGTTTGGTAGAACACAAGAGCGACAAAAGTGGTAAGGGTTGAGCAGCGGTGGTGTGGTGTGGTGTAGGTGTATACTTGCTGTTGCGCGTGTAAGGATGGCGATTGAGATGCAGATGCTGGTACGTGTGAAGAGAAAAAAAAGAGTATGTGCATGTGGGGATGCTAGTGAGTGTGTGTGTGTGTGTGTGTGTGTGACGTTGGAAGGCGGCGTGTTTGTACTAGCATGTTAAATAACAGAATACATAATTTCTTGATTAATTACAATTCTCTCCGGCTCTCGAAGATGTTTTATAATTATCAAATGGTAATCCTGACCGGCACCACTTGTGTGGGAGATAATCTCAAACTTCGAGAATATATATACAGGGTGCGAGTGATATTTGAGGACAGTTTCGGTATACAATAAAACAACTATATTTCCGCATAAATAAATATGTATTTGAATAAAAAAAAATTGTGACATTAGTCTTGATAATGATTTTTTAAGCAAATGATTCTATGAAACTTCCTTCGGCTTCGATGACTGCTTCAGTGCAGGATCGAAACCGCTGGCATGCTGACACTATATGGTCCTTATTCATTTCGGACATCACTTGGACAACGGCGGCCTTCAGTGAAGCTATGGTATTATGAGGATGACGATTAGTCTCTATTTCAACAGTGCTCCGCAGGTAGTAGTCCAAGGGCCTCAAATCCTCCATTCATCTTTCCACACGGTCTCAGACTCAACACGGAGGCCTACACCAAGTGCTTGGCGGAGGTAGTTCGACCTCGGGTCAAGAGCGTGGTTGCTGGAAGACCCTATGTCTGGATGCAGGACTATGCACCATGCCACAGAAGCAGGAGAACCCAGTCATCGCTGTCAGACAATTTCTGCAACCACATCACCCCTAACATCTGGCCACTTAACTGCCCAAACTGCAACCCCCTTGATTATTATGTGTGGGGCGCAGTTGAGCGAGAGATCAACAAAATTCCTTGAAACACCAAAGATGAACTGAAGGCAAAGATTATGACAGCATTCCCCGGCATAAACAAGGGTACTGTGCAGAAGAGTTGCCACAGATTCCGAACACGACTGGAGGCCGTGGTTAAAGCCAAATGCAATTTTATTGAATAAATTT
>NC_068995.1:5868345-5869832 GCF_001194135.2 Octopus bimaculoides | reverse complement strand
TATATATAAAGATAAATAGGATAGGCAGATTAAAAGTAATTGGATATGTCACATTGACACTATGATATACATTACAATAAAGAGTGCATCGGGATTTGTAGTCGATTCATTAGCGTCTCATTGTCTTTCTGATACTCATTGTATTCAACACCGGGTTAAGAAAATTAAAGTTTCGTCGTGGGATTTGAACTAAAAATGGAGAGGGATGTAACGAAAGGCCACAAGGCATTTACTTCAGGCCTTCAATCGATAGTTCCATTCACGGGTTTTAGATTGTATATAATTTAATAGGCGATGCTGGCTGTCGTTCAAAGGGCAAATCTCGGAAGCAGGGAAGCATCTAAAAGATAGCTCCATTAGTTGTTCTTTGTTGCTCAGTGCATTGCTTTTTGAAACACTTCAACGGAATGATAATAAAGAATGATTCGAACTCACACATCGTGATTGAATATGTCATGCTATCCCTTCAAACTTCACTACACTACTGATGTACGTACAAATGAAATATTGCCTTATATTGTCAATGGTTTATCGATCCACTAACCCCATCCTAGTATATATCTTTTTCCCTTTCATTCTATAGCTTACAGCTATTACTACATTCTTCGATCGTTTTTTAGGGTGCTAGGTTAAAAGCACTCCATAGTGAGTAATGGATACATTTTACTCAAACACTGCCAGCTATAATTACGTTTCGTGTGTCCAAATAGACATTGGTTTAAAACAGTATTTGACGTTTATCAATGAATTTGAAGACTTACTGATCCGGGCAGATTTTGGCCTTTGTTAGATGAAAAGCGATTTAAAAGGAATCCAGCGTGGTGTTTCAAACAGCAAACCACGAACAAAACATTTAAATCAGCATTGTAGAATAACAAAGACCTCAATTAATTAAGTAATTAAAAATCAATTACCTAATTAAATATAAAATAATTAAAGCATTATATAATATATTAATTGAATAAACAGCAGAATAATAAAATATAAGGCTTCTGAAAATCAATTAATTAAAATTTTGAAATGTAAGGATAATGGCTTGGGGAATTATCGGCAATAATTATCCAATAAAAGAGATCGAAAGGAAAATAGAATGAGCTGAATTGGCGGGAAGAGTAAATAATCTAACGTTTCGAGACTTACTCTTCCTCTAAGTGTGAGAAAGTGAAATAGCGATTCAGTCTACTAGCAAATGAATGACAGAAGATAGAATATACGAGGATTTATTGCTAATCACGACAATTGTTTCGACACAACTAGCATCGATCCCTCATGGGTGGAACACTTAACAACTGATTCAGGAGCATCCGGTGGTCCAGAAGTATCTCGTCGGGTGATAAATAAATGCAACTCGTTAAAATGACTGTTCCGCAATGTAACTTTCCATTTTCTAGAGAGCAAAGCAGTCAGACGGAGGAAATATCTTCATTTTTATAAAAGATCAAAAATAAAATCACAGAAGGCAAAAAGAGAAACGAACACGCAATCCA
>NC_068995.1:5866293-5867940 GCF_001194135.2 Octopus bimaculoides | reverse complement strand
ATATACACGCACACACACACACACACACAACGGGCTTCTATACAGTTTCCGTTTACAAAATCCACTGAAAAATCAATGGCTTTCCAGGGGCTATAGTACAACCACTTGTCCAAGGTGCTTCCCGGCTTTTTCGAACCCGAAACCACATGTTTCAAAGTGAGCTCTGAAACACACAAATGTCTACGCGTATATGTACAATATTACGTCATATTTCATCTAATATTCCAGTTGCCAAATGAGATTTGAAGAATACTCGAGTGTTTTTTTTTTTTTTTGCAAATGGAGATGATTTTACTTTAGAGAATCTGTTTCTTATTTTATATTACTTATATATTTTTCATCAGCATTTTATTTTTATATTTCTCATGATGTCGCAGAACAATTAACAAATGTGTTTTATCGAATTTCCATAGCAAATTACTTCAGCTTTCGCTAGGAAAACTGCTAGCTAGCAGCCTGAATTGCTAGTGGTAGAGGCCAAAATTGTGTTGACTTCTCTCTATGCCTTAAAAACAAACCCAAAATAGGAAGGGACACATTATATAAAGACGCCTTACAGTTATTATACTCCGTCACAAAAACAGAAATACTAGTATTCACGTACCAGTAATATTCGGTGTAGAAAAAAATGTAAGTCAAAAGTAGAGTTGGCCACGGTTGTCTTTGATCATGCATCTGTTTGATCAGCACTAAACGAGTAGAAAACATCAAAACCGTCAAAAAGTAAGAATTTACTGAAAAACAAAAAGGAAAGAAATTATATTTTCTCTGAGAAGAATCGACACAAAGCTTTCTCAACATTTCATTTGCAACGCAATTTAGACGAAGGTTAACTAAATGCTGTAGTTTCTCTCCACTTTACTACTACTACTACTACTACTACTACTACTACTACTACTACTACTACTACTACTACTACTACTACTACTACTACTATAGTTGCTGTTGTTATTATTATTATTATTATTATTATTATTATTATTATTATTATTTGTGAATTTGCTGGCTGCAGCGAACATAATTACGTGATAACGGTTTCTCTAACTTACTCCAGTACCTATTACAGGCTTTGAACGTGCGCAATGCTAGTATCATTTAATTTAACAACTACCGTTTTTGTTTGTATGAAAACAAAAACAACGGTAAAGAAAAAGAAAAAAAAATACAAGGAAATGTCTCTTCTATCCAAATTGTTCTCCAGAATCTTCAATGGAAAACGATGGAATTAGCTTTTCTTCATTCATGCTTTGTTCTCGTATAAAATCATAGCTGTTGAATGTGTGTGTGGATATGTATGTGCATACTTCTGTGTGTGGGTGTATGTGTGTGTGTGTGTGTGTGCATGTGCATGTGTGTGTGTGTGTTTGTGCGTGCCAGTGTGTGTATGGAAATGTGTATGTTCGTGTCCGTACACATAGATGCAAAGATTCATACAAGCTAGTATAACTAAATTCATACATATATATATATTCGCATGCAAACGCACGTGTATACAAACATATATGCATGAGTACACACATAAATGCATAAATACACACTCACATACACTAAAACATATGTACATATATCCGTACTTACAAACACTCAGACCCACATACATGCATACACACACACATACTCATATATATATATATATATATATATATA
>NC_068995.1:5858898-5865887 GCF_001194135.2 Octopus bimaculoides | reverse complement strand
CTCTACTTCACTCTCCCCGCTTCTCACTCACTCACTCACTCACTAACTCGCACATTCACTCACTCACGCACAATCTCCTCCTATTTGATAAGCAATACCCAGCGTATTCCAGCCGCAGACATTTTGGTTCCACCATTTTTTTTTCAGTAATTTTACAAACTCTCTCAATAATTACTTCTATCCATGCTTTTTTTCTCATATTTTTTGTCTTTTGTTTGTTTTTTTTTATTATTGTTGTTATTACTGATGTTAGCAGTCTTGTAGTTTTCGTTGTTTCCTTTGTTGTTTTTTTTTGTATTTGTTCTTCTTGTTGTTTCTTTTAAATATTTGTTGGTCATGCTGTACATTTGTGCTGTAACTTTCCATTACTGTATTTCCTATTTATCTGTTCTTTCACTCTATTTGTTTATTCATTTACTTATCTATTTCTCTATTATTTATTATATATATATACACACACATATATGCATACACACACACACACACACACACACACACACACACACACATATATATATATGTATGTATGTATGTATGTACGTATGTATGTATGTAGTTACATATTATATATACATATGTATGTGTACATATAAACATATATATCTGTGTGCGTATGTGTGTGTGTGTGTATTTTTTATGTGTTTCCGTGCGTGTGTGTGTATATGTGTGTATGTGATTGTAGTGCATTACAATAGGAAGAAACAGAACTCAATGAGTGGCGCATCTATATGTTCATTTATTCACTGAGAGATTACATAAGTGATTGAAGGGCTGAGAATATCGCGTATTGAACTTTATGAAACTCGTAATAAATGACTGTAGAAAACTCATATTAGAGTTCGCTTTCTCGTTGCACACGCACGCAAACACGGAAATACTCACGCACGAAAACACACCCACATCTAAACGAGAGAAGTCACATCTCCATACGATGTCTAGTTTATGTTTATTACGAGTTGATGGTTCACTTCATTGTTATTTCATGCCTCGCACAGGTCTATGTTCACGTTTAAGAATGTATGTGTGGATGCGGTGTTTGTATTTATATGGGTGTGAGTCTGTATATGTATATGTGGGTATGCATGTGTGCATGTGTTTGTGATTGCCCTTGCATGATTGTGGGATGGGGTGGTTTTTCAGTGTTAGCCTGAGTGTGTATCTCCGTGCCAGGTGTTAACATTCTCATTCCACCACCATCGCTGAGACAGTGCTGAAGACATTCCATCTGTTCTTCTACATGCAAGCCACCTACTTATTACCGTATTTTCCGGCATATAAGATGACATAATATACTGTATAATCATGTACTGTAAACATTATCTTCTACTCTAGGTACAAGGCTCGAGATTTTGTGGGAGAATGCCAGTCGATTAGATCGATTCCAGTACGCAACTGGTACTTCATTTATCGACTCCGAAAGGATGAAAGGCAAAGTCGACCTCGGCGGAATTTGAACTCAGAACGTAGCAGCAGAAGAAATACCGCTAAGCATTTCGCCCGGCGTGATGTACTGTAAATATCGTTTCTAAATATCTGCACATTGTTTTCAAATTCTGCTATATTTCACATGGAATTTTTGTTCCTCCAATATCATTTTCGTGTACAAGTTGACCCACCAATTTTAGTTGCAAATCTCGGTCTGAAATATTCGACTTGCATAACGGGAAACACGTTAAGTGACAAAATCTCATACAACAAAATCAAATAAAAACAATACGAAATATCTGGAAAAGTACAATCAACAGCGTACTAATTTTCGTTGTGTTGACCACCTTTGTAACAGTTCTTGACCACAGGCGTCTTTCCGCTTCCTGATTCTTTCGCGCCGGCATTATCACCGCACAGTTTTAGCATCTACTGGAGTGAGTTGATCTCCAGTCTTGAAGTTTTCGAACAGGCAAACATCTGCCATATCACGGTCACGCTGATATGCATCCTGAATCAGTTGATAGGGAGATTTTCCAGGATGGGGTATCCTCCTCCACCCTAGACCGGGTCATGTAATGAACTCTCATTGAATAAGAAAGATACAATAAAAGAAGTTCCCCCTTGGTGCTTGTTACAATGGGATGAAGATGTTACAAGAGGTGGGACCGTGCAGTTGTCCAAGAGATCTCAAGAGATCACCCAGAAGACGTCAAATAATTCAGGTTCAAAAACAGATGAGTAGCGTACATTGAAAGAAAGAATGGAAACATATTGTGACCAGCAGTGTAGGTCAATCAAAAAAAGGCAAAAGAATATTTTTATATAAATTATATTCGACTGACAAGAATTTGCGAAAGGTGGACACAATTGTTTGGTTTATCTTGAATACGGAACGCTTATTTAATTCCACCTGTATTATTGCTGTAATGTGGCATACGTCAGACGTAAGACTTCAGATCTAGGGCACGCAGGAGATCACAGAAACGATGCATATATTTTCTCTAGAAATGCCATGCTATTACTATTTCAATAACTAACAAACTGCATATCTCAATATGCAGTGATTATTTTCTTAGTCTAGAATCTTGCATTCTATACACGCTGTGTACTATTTCCAGGCTGTTTAGCCTATTTCACTTCACCTATATTTCCATCTATATATATGGAGTGGTTTTATACTTAGCAGCACAAGTTAACCTAATTTGCAGGCGAGTTAAATGTTGTTAGCTACTGCTTCTAATGATTAATGTGACTTCCCATGGTACAATAATTATTGCTGAGACTTATTTTCTTCTCCTCTTCCTTCCCTCTTCCTTCACTCTCCGTTTAGTGAAACACTGCTTTGGGCGAACAACGTCTGCTTGTAATTATGTAACTACTCTAAATTTATTGTACTTAAAGTGTTTATGAATATTAACGATGGGTGCCCACTAACCTGTTTTGCTATACCTGCAATATACTACTACAAATACTACTACTGCTGCTACTGATAAAAATAATCATAACTATTAATGCTTTCTAATTTGGTTACAGAGCCAGACATTTTGAGCGAATGGGTTAGTCAATAGCATTGACAGCAGTACTTCATTCTTTTATGGACTCCGGAGAAAATAAATTATAAAATTGACCGCAGCGGGTTATAAACTCAAGACGTAAGGAACCGAAGTAAGTCCTGCAAGGTATTTTTCTCGATGATCTAGCGATTTCGTCAGCACACTGCCCTATTTAATATAAATATAATAACGATTTGTTTTACCGGCCACAAGGACTCCTGATCTTTTTGAACGTTAGAAAGAAGAACCATAAATAAGAAACAGTTGGGAATGAAATGGAGTGTAAATAGTGAATGATAAAAAAAAGACAAATCAACAGGTAATTATAAATGTAAAAATAGAACGAGAGCGGATCTTATAATTAGGTGCAAGCAGATGGTGTAGCACGCATCTTCACTCATCCATGCAGCTACGGACTACCCTGAAATACAGACGGCGACGGCCCGAGGCTATAGTAGAAGACACTTCCCCAAGGTGCCATGCAGTGGGACTGAACCCGGAACCATGTTCGTAAGCAAGCTACTTACCACACAGCCAGTGTGTGTGTGTGTCTTTGTGTCTGTGTTTGTCACCACCATCACCGATTGACAACCGATTTTGGTGTGTTTATGTTCCCGTAACTTAGCGGTTCGACAAAAGAGACCGATACAATAAACACTAGGCTGACAAAAAGTAAGTCCTGGGGTCGATTTTTGCGAATAAAAAAAAATCACTTAAGGTGGTGCTCCAGCATGATCGCAGTCAAATGATTGAAACAAGTTGATGAATAAAATAATGAAAGATCATATATATATATATACCAGAGTAAGCACATAAATACGAAACAAGGTGGAAGAAATAGTACTCGAAAACCAGAGGTGGTGTAATGTGCTTTATTAAAAAGCAGCAAACATATCACAAAAACTGTTACTCAGAGTTTCACGTTCCCGTTCGTCGGACAGTTTTGTCTAATATATATACACACTCACACACAGATACACACACACACACACACACAAACACACACACATACACACATACGCACACATACACACACACACAGACCGAACAGTAGCCAGTGGTCGCCAGGTGATTAGAAAGATGTGTTTAATGCTGATTATTTCCATGCTAAATCTTTCTTGTATACTTAACAGAAAGATAATCTTTCCTTGCTAGTTGCTGACAATTTAAGGTTCCCAGGTGACGGACAATCTGACTAAATACTTAGCTTGTTTTAATACCAGCTAATCTTAAGGCAACGAGTTAGCAAAAATCGTTAGCACGCCGGTCAAATTACTTACCGACATTTCGTCCGGCTTTACTTTCCGAGTTCGAATTCTGCCGAGTTTTAGTTTACAATTCATCCTTTCTGGGTCGATAAAAATAAATCGCAGCTGTTCTCTTCGGGCGAAGTAGTCGGCTTCCTCGCCTCGACCGAAATTGCTGACTTCCTGCTGATATTTTAAATCAATAACAATTAGTCTCATTTTAGTTACTAAACTTACCGCCCGTACACCACACCGCTTCGTACGCATCTTAATGAACGTATAGAAGGCCCCGCTATGCATGACTTATATTATTTTCACCTGTAGTTGCCTTTTAGAATGCGTTATAGCACAATTTCTTAATCTTTTGCTCTCTGTCCATGCCACTAAATGATATCTCTATTGATGTATATATACATACATATTTGTGTGTGTGTATCTATGTAAGTATATATGTATATATGTGTGTGTTTATGTATGTATGTATGTCATGTATTAACCGATCTTGGGTCGATCTTCGGAGTAGGTTCTGTGGACAAATTTGTATCTTCTGTCTGAAGTAATTACGTAGAATTGAAGAAGGAAAAATAATAATGACAACACATGAGACATGACATCCACATTGCTTTATTCATTCGTTATTATTTATTATCTATGGAGTCATTAGAGAATTTGTCGTGTCAAAATGTTATGCGATCTATTACAGTTTTAGTGTTGTTGTTGTTGGTAGTGATGGTGGTGATGCTGCTACTACTACAAGTTTTAATAATGGCTTTAAATTTTGCCCCAAGGGCAGCGACTTTGTGCAGAAGATGAGTCGATTACATGCCGTAAGTATGAATATGAGGTTACGTGTGCTTGGTACCAACATACACCGGAAAAGTAATGGACCAAACGAGGGGAAACCAAAATCCTCTGGTAGTTTGGCTTCCAGACAGATAAGGTATTAGAACACCGAAGGCCGGATATAGTAACCTTTAGGAGAGTCAAACTAGAGTGCCTAATATTTGACATGTCAGTGCCAGGCGAACAACATATCATCATGAAATAAAGAGAAAAGGTTGATAAATATGGAGACCTGAGAATTGAGATCATAAAAGTATGGCAGCTGCGATAGTCAAACATAAAGTTTATCCCTATTGTCATCGGAGCATTGGGTTCAATACCACCAAATCTGGAAAAGCAACTGGAAACTTTAGAAATACCCTTCTATCTAGATGTATTGCAAAAAACTGGCATTACTTGGAACTGCACGGATATTGCGTAAAGTACTATCTGTCTTAGGTCCTTGTTGTAACTTGACAAACATTACAATTCCCCGATAGACACAATATCTTCAATCAACAAGCTTTCGATATTGTATACTGTGCGACATCTATAATAATAATAACAATAATAATAATAATAATAATAATAATAATAATAATAATAATAATAATAGTGAAAAGATAAAAGAATTACATCACACTACGTGTGCAGTTATCATCATCATTGTTTGCAGCTCTGTCAGTAGGGTTGCTTACGTCTATGCATTATACTTACTGTACTCGTTGACGATAGAAACCGACAAAATACAAACTCAGTTATATTCCCCTCTCCGTCATAAGAAAGTTTTATCATCCACTAAAATATTTTCATTGCTGTATTCTTGCTTTTTACTAAATTGATTCTTTTCAATGCAGACCAGCATTAGTACTTTTCTCGAACGATCATGTGTATCTGTTTTATTCCAATACACTGCGTGACATTAGTTTATCGTCTGCTATGCCGCTTTATCTGTCATCTGCAGTATGATACAAAGATTTAGCATCTCTCTTAGAGTCGCTTCACTTTAAATATTTCAAAATCTCTTTCGTTTTTTTCTTTGAAAAATATGAAAAAATATATTCTTCGTTGGTTATTGTAATTCTTTTAATATGTGGTTGTTCAGATGCTGAAATTATTTACAAAACAGTAGAGCAACCATTGTTGCTATACATTAAAGATTCTGAAAACGAAGAGAAAAGAGAAGAAAAGAATTCGTTGAATTCTTCAAATCGAAGAGAAAATAAACAAATCTCAAAAAGCAGGAATACACATGTGCGTCTGTTTGTGTGTATGTATTTACATACAGACATACATATACATACATTTTTATATACATAAACACAAATATATCTTATCAAAACATACAAAAGCTGCCATAATACACTTGTAGTTCGCTTTCATACCAATAAAATATTAATATATCTGCTTCTTCAATTCTCTATTAATCAAAAGATATTAAATATTTTTGCAGTGCCTCTAACCAGATTTAGTGTGCAGATAACTTTCTGAGCTCAACCGAAAAATCTCTATCTTCGATATGATAAAAGCGAATGCGAACATTGATATAATGTGCAGTCAGGTATGCATTTAACATTGTACCGCCATATAAGAAAGCATCAAGTCGCATTCTGTGTAGCTGGAGGGCTGTTCACTCATGATGTTACACCTGCCATTTTCAGTTTTATTAGCAAATATTATCGCCGATTACATTGTGTTCAGTCGTTTGTCTTAAAATAGCGAAAAACCGATCGAATGTTCCTTGTAAATGTTTTTCCATCATTTATGATATATTAAATAGAATTAATAATTTTGCGTTGTCTGCGTTTTTGAGCATATGTGTGTGTGTGTGCACGCGCGTGTTTGTGTGTGGGTGTGAATCTATCTACGTGTGCACTTATGTATGCATATATAGATATATAGAGTTGGTATATACATATATATATATATATATATATAT
>NC_068995.1:5854966-5857259 GCF_001194135.2 Octopus bimaculoides | reverse complement strand
ATAGATAGATAGATAGATAGATAGATAGATAGATAGATAGATAGATGGACAGACAGACACAGATAGATAGATAGATAGATAGATAGATAGATAGATAGATAGATAGATAGACAGACAGACACAGATAGATAGATAGATAGATAGATAGATAGATAGATAGATAGATAGATAGATAGATATAATGAGTATGTCACTACGACGAGAGCGGGTAGATGCTGGGAGAAAGTAAGTCGTGGGTTGAAGCATTAGGGTGAGTAGTGTGGCGACTAAAACGATAGGAGACCAGAGAGTTTTTAGTCGCGATAAAGAGAACATTATAGTAAAGACAATTACAAACATTCAATCTGAGATAATATTAATGTAATAGTGAGTCACTATTAAGAATTTTATGTTGATTTAAACCAGACTTTAATGTCTATATTTATTAATCTCTTATATCTATTATTACATCAAGTTAACTATATTTTTGTCAGAAATTATATAGCTGACCGGCTCTGCTCTTCGTTGAAGTCACTTAATGTCCAAGTATTCTTTCATTGTAAGTAGTAATGTTGCAGAAGTACACGCCCGTGCGCGTGCAGAGGCACACACACACACACACACACACACATTAATACAATACTACATTCCTACCTACTTTCCTTGGGACACTAACTCAAACAGAACGACTAACGGTGATTAGTTATGGTATTGATGCTAACGTTAACGTCGGTTGGCATAATCGTGAATGGAGAAAGATACAGAGCGAAAAACGGAGGGAGACACAGATAGTAATATAGGGAGAGGAAAAGGTGATGGAGGCAGGTAGAAGTTTTGGACTTAGTGAAGAGATGGAGAAATAATATAGGAGAGAGAGATTATTTGTGAATGTGTATTTGTGTGTGTGTCTATTCATAATACAGGATATTCTCAGAGGTGACAGCCTAACCAATAGCTGGAGTTAAATAAACATGCACGAGAAAGAGGGTGAAGTGATACGGAGGTTTCAGTGTTTCATACTATTCCATAGAGAATTGCCAATAAGTGAAGAGATTTTATATATTTCCAAACGTTTCTCTACTTATTTATGGGGATGATTATCCAGCGGTTACTTTACAATATAAATATTTTAGCGTCGTTTGTGGCAGAACCACTTTACTGGTTAATAGTTGGTCTTTACAACCATACGAGCCTCGTTTGCTGTCTTTCTGTTCACTAGGGAATATACCGTCACCCATGAGAAAGGTATGTGCATATTCAGTAATGAAGTTGTTGGTATTTCAGAGAACTTTTTAACGTAAGTGGGCGCTAGTTTGGGCGTTATTATTTTCATAACAATTTGGGATTAAGTTAGTCAGTTTAACAGCCAGCATTTTCCTGGTATCATGCTTAATGTTATTTTACAAGTGAATCAATCGCCCATGAGATTCAGGGAAAGCATGCAGCCCAAAAGTTAATGATTATTATTATTATTATTATTATTATTATTATTATTATTATTATTATTATTATTATTATTATTATTATTCAGTAGTTTTATTTTTATAACGTGCTTTCACTTCACTACCGAGCGCAGCTATGTGTGCCTTGGGTATGTGCTGTGGTTTGCTGTGATGCTCTTATGGTTAGTGTATTGAAAGTGTTTTGCGTAGGATGTGTGCAGTGCCCAGTAGTGCAATTTTCTGTATGTTATATATTAGTAAGTCCTGGTGTTTTTGTTATGTATTTGTCTGAATATCATTTTATTATACCTAAGGTGCCAACTATTATAGGAATTGTTTCTATTTTATTATTATTATTATTATTATTATTATTATGTTTGTGGATTGTTTTGTTTGGGTTTTATTATTGAATCAAGGGTGTGGGCCACTTCCTAGTTGGGCTATCTTTTGAATAGTGTTTAGTGCTAAAGGTCCAAATACAGCTTCTTCGTTTTTCTCCATATGTTTTTATTATACTCAACACTTCAATTACTACTGGCACTGATTATCATTATTATTATTATTATTATTATTATTATTATTATTATTATTATTATTATTATTATTATTATTATTATTATTATTATTATTATTATTATTATTATTATTATTATTATTGTTATCACTATCATAAGGCTATGGAGTGTACAGCAATAATATCAACAATATATTTAGTAAATAATACATTACGTGCAACTGTCAATTTGCTCAGCAGTTTGAGTTTGTATTGGTAGGATTATCTATCTATCTATCTAGTTAACTAGCTATACATCTATATATATTTACTATCTACCTTTCTCTCTCTCTCTCTCTCTCTCTATATATATATATAT
>NC_068995.1:5853978-5854494 GCF_001194135.2 Octopus bimaculoides | reverse complement strand
TATATATATATATATATATATATATATCTGTACGTATGTATAGGTTTGTATGCGTATGTTCGCGCGCGTTTGAGTGTTGGGTTAGTGAATATGTGAATATGTCATTAGATTTATATGGAGGGACGTCGGTATCAGAAATCATATCAATGCATGTAGTTATCAGCAATACTCAGTAAAATCCCGAACACAGATACGTGTATATTTACGTTTGAGTGTGTGAGTGTGTGTACGTATGTGTGCACATGCGATGTCATGTATACGAAATTACATCAGCGTTCCTCTAGTGTTCTATCTTTAAATATTGATTAGAAACACAAGATATATATGTACGTATGTATGTACGTAACATTCAATACTCATTCGTCATTCCTCGGTCCTGTCCATCAACGAATGCTGGTTTCTACAGGGATACTTACGTATAACCCATGATTTGGATCTAATAATATACTGGAAATATTCACATACACACACACACACACACACACACACACACACACACACACACACACACACACA
>NC_068995.1:5850259-5853778 GCF_001194135.2 Octopus bimaculoides | reverse complement strand
TATACATCGAAAATATATACCGATTACTCACCTGTGTAGCAACGAAAGGCGTAGACCTCAGTTACAATGAAATACAGGAGAATTTTTTAAATATATTATGCATAGGCGCAGGAGTGGCTGTGGTATGAAGGCGGCGAGCTGGCAGAAACGTTAGCACGACGGGCGAAATGCTCAGCAGTATTTCGTCTGCCGTTACGTTCTGAGTTCAAATTCCGCCGAGGTCGACTTTGGAGTCGATAAATTAAGTACCAGTTACGCACTGGAGTCGATGTAATCTACTTAATCCATTTGTCTGTCCTTGTCTGTCCCCTCTATGTTTAGCCCCTTGTGGGCAATAAGGAAATAAGAAGTTCGCTTCCCAACCACATGGTTCTGAGTTCAGTACCACTGCGTGGCACCTTGGACAAGTGTCTTCTACTGTATCCTGGAGCCGACCAAAGCATTGTCAACGGAATTAGTAGACGGAAACTGAAAGAAGATCGTCGTATATATATATGTGTGTGTGTGTGTGTGTGTGTATTTGTTTGTCTGTGTTTGTCCCCATCATCGCTTAACGACCGGCGTTAGCGTGTAGCGTGTTTATGTCCACGTAAGCTAGCGGTTCGGCAAAAGACTAGGCTTACTATAAATTCTGAGGTCGATTTCATCGACTAAAGGCGGTGTTCCAGCATGGCCGCTGTCAAATGACTAAAACAAGTAAAAGAGTATAGATGGAACACTTGGATATAGCACTAGAAGTTCCTCGGCAAGCCACGAGTTAGAAGTTGTTTGATATACAACGTAAATACAAGAAGGGATTTCTTATAATTTTTATTCTTTTACATATTCCAGCCCTAAGTCTGTGGTCATGCTGATGCACTGCCCTTACTGGAGCATCACCTTGTATAAAAATATAGCGTTAAAAAAAAAGAAGAAATAAATCAGTAGCAGGTAAATATTACCCAGTAACGGTAGTTGCGTTGCTAAATATCTATTTATGCTCTTTGAAGTTCCGCATCAAATATCTACTAGCAATCGCATGCTAAAATAAGCTTATCCTCTACTAATGTAGACAAAAAAAGAAAAAAAACAATAGCTGAAAAAACACTGATACGGCATTCAGCCTGCGGGCTGAAAAAAAAGTCTTTATTAGCAACAGAATCATTATTAATTCAATGCCACAATCTATAAATCAAACTTGCAGCAGTTCTACTTTTGAAAGTCTAAAAACTGTGTATTCGTGTCGAGAAATTACCTTTTATTGGCGTATGGGGTTAAAAATAGACAGTAATATATCGTGGATGTGCGTGCGTGCAAAATTAATTTGGAATGTAACGAATCATTTAACTATCACCATAGAACTTTCGAAAAATTTTTTGGGTTGTAGTTCATCAACAGCGACTATCAAATTATACAGGTCAAGTTCCGTGTTTATATTAGTTTTATAATTAATTTTCTACGCTGAGTTGTTCATGTGATTCAGTATGTTTTATCTTCTCTCTGCTCCAACACTACCACATTCGTTGTATACAACTGAAATATTTCGGAATTATTTTGCTATAATTAGGGTCATTCTCCGCCCTTTATAGAAGTTGTTTCTCTCATTTCAGATGATTCATAAAGGTCATACTATTTATCGAAATAAGAAAAAATATTGCGTATATAAATTGTATGCATACTTCCAAAATATAAAATCTTGGAATATAAATTTGTTTCACAGAAAGACTAATCGAATTAATAAATATAAAAAAATATATTACCATAAATACCTAAATCAAAGTATAAAAATATAAAAATAAATTAATATTAATATAAAAATAAACGCGTAAATGCGGAATAGATATATTTTATTTATCAGAATAAATCAATATTTATTCGTCGATTAGTTTCGATTGGTTATTTTTCGTCATATTGTCATTCGTTGTAGACAGAAACGAAGCGGCTAAAGCTAAATACAAGAAATTCTGTCATTATACGAGATTTTGGCTTAACTAATGCCCATATCAGTACGTTCGCTGGTAGCGTACAGAATTTAAACACATTTTCCCAGATGTGTGCGAACTCGAACTTAAAGCAAAAAGCTCAGTGTAGGACAAACTCGAGAACAGCACAGCTAGTTTCAATTGCTTTTTGACATATAACAAGAATATTTACTCCTGTAGTTTGTACACAGAAAAATAGATTTGTTGCACACACACATAAAATGTGTATATATATATATACACACACATACCTATTAGTTGTGTATCTGTTGCTATATATATATAAATAAAACAAGGGGATCGGAAAGAACAGGGCCTCGAAATTGAGCCTTCTGGATGCATTTCGAAGCCCTATTCTTTCCTCTTCCCTATTCACTTTTTTTAATTTTATATATTTGTATTTCAATCTGATGAAGCTCCATGTACTAGATTGAATATGCTATAAAGATGAGGAATATAAGAGGAACAAAATTTTCGGAATTTTCTTTGTAAGCAGCGACTGACAATGGTAGCCGAAGCGGCCGTAAGAAATGTTATGTCTTGTATTAAAAAATAATTAACCGATGTTAGTCAATTTCTTTGTTGATCAAAAATTTTCTCCATTTTCTGTTTATTTTGATTCCAGATAAACTTTCGTTTATTTTGTTATTATCTGTACCCTATGAGCATAGCATGCCCAGGGTTAACGGAGGTAAATCACGCCGGTAGTACGAATGGATATTCTTATCCCTTAGACGGTTATTCTGTATACCATATATATATATATATATATATATATATATATATACAAACACAAACACACACATATGCATACGTATATTGCATAGTATCCTCTGTAAATAAATAACGCAACAAGTAATACTATATTCATTTTTCAATATTTATAATTTATTAAGCTAAAACATGAATTGTTATCACTTATTTCTAACTATATCAATACATTTAAGATAATAACTTACCGATCTGTTTACCGTTTAATATATTCATCACTATTCACATTGCCAAATATACTCTCAGGGGGCGAAATATAATGTCTTTCTTCTTTTCTAATGATCAATGTTCCACATTGTTCCTATTTCAAATGCTTCTGTCTACTGCCAGTGAAATTGCTGCTTCGGCTGGTGCTGCTTCCTTGCAAATATTACAGCTACTGATGAAGATGATGATGATTATGATGATGATGATGATGATGATGATGATGGTGGTGGTGGTGGTGGTGTTGATGATGATGCATGGTGGTGCTGGTATATTCGCTATGAGTTAGTGAATATTTACGTTATTTTAGAACTGGTGTTCGTACGTCGTTTCTACTGTTGTAGTTTTTTTTTTATGTCGGTAGATTTAATACTTGTGTCCGATGGTAATGTTAATGATATGCATTAGATTTTTCTATTATTGTTCAATCTGTCTCTTTCTCTAATTTCTGTCAGCGGGTCTCAGCAATTGATTTATAGATAGATAGATAGATAGATAGATATATTTGAATGCACCTATATATATACACGTATATGCATACTTAATGTCTCTGTATTCATATACAAATATATACATATATATA
>NC_068995.1:5846905-5850117 GCF_001194135.2 Octopus bimaculoides | reverse complement strand
TATATATATATATATATATATATATATATATATGAATATGATGTAAGTAAGTATGTATGCGTGTTCGTGAGTGTACTTTATATAAAAGTTCATGCGTATACGTGCGTGAGTATGTGTGTGTGAGCCTGTGCAGGTGTGTGTGTGTGTGAGCGTACGGAAACTTGTGTGCGTATGTGTGTCTGTGTCTGCGTGTAGTGTCTACCTGTGTAAGTCTATGTTTAATCAAATCTGCAGACGTCTGCTTGTTCCATACGTGAATGGAAAGAATCCAACCAGTAAAATACAAATGAAAATAAAAACAGCAGAAATATGAAAAAAAAAAACAAACTACAAGAACAAAAGCAGAAACAGCTGCAGGTGAAGCAGCAGCAGCAGCAGCAGCAGCAGCAGTGATAACAAGACCAGCACAAGCAGCAGTAAAAATAACAGCAGCAGTAATAGTATTTTATCATGACGAACAACTTAAAGATTTCAAAGACTTTTGTTGCTGACAGTTCAATAACTGGTTGCGAAGAATACATATATTTTGAAACTATTCGAAAGGCATCACATTCTCAGTATCTCATTTACTGTTCTTTAATTTGTTTCAGTTATTAGACATCGGTCATGCTGGGGCACCTGATTAAAGAATTTTTGCCGAAGGAATACAGTCCTTATTTTTTTAAAACCTGGTACTTCTATGTGTCTATTTTACCGTACAGTAAGTTTACGGAGACGTATACGCACCAACACCGGTTTTGAAGCGGTCGTTGGCCACATTTGAAGTATTCCTTCACTATTTCGCTTGTAAATATTTATTTCTTTGTTGGCCACATGGAGCTAAACATAGAGGGAGTAAACAATCGACTTTACTTATCGTCCTTTCGTGCTCGATAGAATAGGCATCAGTTGAGCACTGAGATCGATGTTATCGATTTTTGTCAGCTTTGTACCAGAATTATCGTCATCACCATCATCATCATCATCATCATCATCATCATCATCATTATTATTATCTTTAGGGCGCGAGCTGGCAGAAACGTCAGCACGCTGGGCGAAATGCTAAGCCGCGTTTCGTCCATCCTTACGTTCTGAGTTCAAATTCCGCCGTAGTTGACTTTTCCTTTCAACATATTGGGGTCGATAGAATAAGTACCAGTCAAGCACTGGGGTCGTTGTAGTCGACTAATCCCCTCTTCCCAATTTTCAGGCCTTGTGCCTTTAGTAGAAGGGATTATTATTATTATTATTATTATTATTATTGTTATTGTTATTATTATTATTATCAATATTATTATTATTATCATTATTATTATTAGTATTATTAAAGCGTTGAGCTGGTAGAAACGCTAGCACACCGGACACAATGCTTAACATTTTGTACCTCCTAACATTTGAGTTCAAATTCCACCGAAGTCGACTTTGCCTTTCATCCTTTCGACGTCCATAAATTAAGTACCAGTTGAGTACTGGGTCGATGTAATCGATTGTCCCCCTCCCCAACCCAAAAAATCTAGGTCTTGTACCTATAGTACAATGGATTATTATTATTTTGTTGTTGTTGTTGTTATTATTATTATTATTATTATTATAATTATTATTATTATTATTATTATTATTATTATTATTATTATTATTATTATTATTATATTCCCACATAGCCTGAAGATTGCTATTTACTGTTTACAAAAGACATTCAATCGAAACGCCCGTGTAAGAAATTCTCGCAGATTAAATAATATATTCCGGACGTTCCAAAAGTATCGGCAGTGATAAAAAATATAACAATAGAGTAAAACACACAAAACACAAGAAAACAAAAACATTGAAATTTTCAGAAAGAAACGCATAAAAACAGAATTTCCTATTCATTTATTTAATTATTGAAAAAATGTTCAAGCTGTGAATTTCTCTAATTAGTTAAACAAGGAAAAAATATTAGAAAAATGTCTGTTTCTGTTTTTTTAATTAATTTTTAACATTCATATTTTTATTTTGCTTTTTGCAGTAGTCTTACTTTTTGATCTTAGATTGTATTTCTCTGGTTTATTTATTATTAATATTTTTTTTTCCGAAATGATTTTCTCAACAGACATTTACTTAAAAAAACATTGTTTCTTCTGTTTCATATTTCTTGCTAACACATACACCCAGGGTGAATTTAGAATTTCGTTTCCATTTATCGTTATTTAAATATTTATTTTCTATAATTCTTCGATATTTTAAACGTCTCTAAATCTCAAAAGAATGAATGAAATATCAACATACTACTACTACTACTACTACTACTACTACTACTACTACTACTACTACTACTACTACTACTACTACTACTACTACTACTATTACTACTACTGCTACTTACCAGGCAGTGGCTCTCATTGCTTCTGATCTTAACTGACTGGAAGTGTTACCGTGTACATTATTTTGTCTTGGTATAAAAATATGGTCTACAGCAAATATTCTGCTCAATACCACAGATTTGCTTATATATATATATATATGTATATATATATATATATATATATATATATAAAATTCAAATTAGGATGAACGTTAACAAATAAACGAGGTTTGCTTAAGAAGCGTTGAGATGTCTTAGAAACTTAAACAAGTTACTTTAAATTCTCAAACGTAGGATAATGCTACTAATATAACCTGAACAGGATAAGCTACGGCCGGCTATAAGACTCCAACTCATACCTCCGTGATTACGCGTCGCGGTGCTGTGTTTGTCCCTCCACCATCCCTTGATAACCGATCTTGGTGTGATTACGTGACCGTGAAATAGCGGTTCAGCAAAAAGATACCAATACTTATTTGCTTTTTGTTCACCTAACTTCGAAATATGCGTACAATAACGGACTGACCCGGTGCCTCAACTGAACAACCTAATTCAACCGAATCTCAACTATTTCTACACTATAATACAGATACTCTATCTTACACGACAACTTCAGCATCTTACACCACAATAGACAGCTATGACTATGATATAACCCACACAGGCCTTAGTTTATTCGCGGATCCCCGGTCACTGAAACATCTAACGTCAATCACATAAGCCATACGAAACACAAACACCACCGAAAGCAATAACATGTCTTATATTATGCATGCTTACAAAGCAAACGGACAAAGCAAAATAATTATTTCTGGTTTGAGCACAAAGTGAGTAATTCTGAAGTGAAGAGGTTAATCGCTGACATTGAGCCCGAGATCTGGTTGATATT
>NC_068995.1:5845471-5845804 GCF_001194135.2 Octopus bimaculoides | reverse complement strand
TATATATATATGCATACATACAAACATGTATGTATATTTATGTATATGCAAACATGCAGAAGCATATTTACTAGCGAATACGTGCGTGTGGCTTTTTCCTTGAAATTCACTCGGCTGTTTTGATTCTTTCTATACATTTACATGATTTCATTAGCATAGATATGTGTGTATATATTTCTGCATACATGTGTATACTTGCGCATTGCGTGTGTATGTGTTTCCGTATATACGCCTAGCTGCTTGTTTGCACAGAACCTTTTCATGAATACAGCGATTGGTTATCGACAGTCAGATCGGGACATATAATCAGACACATGCACATACCCCCCCCCC
>NC_068995.1:5844857-5845461 GCF_001194135.2 Octopus bimaculoides | reverse complement strand
TATGCATGCTTACAAAGCAAACGGACAAAGCAAAATAATTATTTCTGGTTTGAGCACAAAGTGAGTAATTCTGAAGTGAAGAGGTTAATCGCTGACATTGAGCCCGAGATCTGGTTGATATTTAACAGTTATCGTCCCGAAAAATATGGTGAGTTATACCAAACCCATTCTACATGCGTAAAATGCTTCACAGCTTATCGAACCCAGGGCTGCGGTATTGCAAAATTCTTAACGCTAAGTCAGACATACTGAACGGGGTAATCGTGTGATATATACATCTTTGTTACATTTGATGAACACAAGATCGGGCAGCGTGAAACTTTGATCAAAGCTGTTGAATTTACGATCAGATTTAGTTTAGCGAGAATAGATCTGAAATTTATTTGAAAATATTTTTAACAGTTATCAACAAAATACAATTATATTAACAAAGCACAAATTCAGTGAATCTGTCACAATGGCAGCCTCGTTAATTCACACCACAAGAACCGCCCCCACAAACACACAGATTTATACAGTGGCATATATGGCACATCTCTCTCTCTCTCTCTCTCTCTCTCTCTCTCTCTCTATATATATATATATATATATATATATATATATA
>NC_068995.1:5843134-5843893 GCF_001194135.2 Octopus bimaculoides | reverse complement strand
CCCCCCCCCCCCACACACACACTGGGAAATGATTTGATGAAATAAACTGGATATTACTATCGGTAATTTGAAAAAAAAAATTAAGGCCCATATAGGTACACATACGAAGATCTACATGCATACGCGGATACGTACGTATTTGAATACATGTGGGCAGATTTCTACATACACACACATCCACAAACACACACATATATGTGTGAATGCACTCGTACGAGTTTATATTTATGTGTATATATACAAATATATATAAATATATATATACATGTATATATATATGTATATATATGTATGCATATATATATATATATAAATATATATATCTATATATATTTATATAGAAAGATATTTATGTATGTATCTACATAAATGCATATTTATGTGTGTACAAAAGCGCATATATATATGTATACATATATGCATATACACTCATATATATATATATATACACACACACACACACGCACTCACATTACGCATATGTGTGTGTGTTTAAATGTACAGTTATGTATATACCTACATGCATATACATCTAAGCATATTGACACATATGTATTATATACATGTATATACATACATGCTGTATATATATGTGTGTGTGTGTGTGTGCGCGCGCGCGCGCCTGTGTGTTTGTGAATGTAGGGCTTTCTACAGATGTTTGCTTACTGGTACGTGTGTTTGAGCGTGTGTGTGTGTGTGTGTTTGAGCGTGTGTGTGTGTGTGTGTTTGAGCGTGTGTGTGTGTGTGTGTGTGTGTGTG
>NC_068995.1:5837052-5842002 GCF_001194135.2 Octopus bimaculoides | reverse complement strand
TATTATTATTATTATTATTATTATTATTATCATCATTATTATTATTATTATTATTATTATTATCATTATTATTATTATTATTATCATCATCATTATTATTATTATTATTATTATTATTATTATTATTATTATTATTATTGCTGTTACTGTTGCTGCTGCTGCTGTTCGTTATTGTTGTTGTTATTATTATGTTAGATTCACTGTGAATATATCGCCGATAGCTGATAAATCATCATATTACTCTACAATGCTAGATACATAAAAAAAAAAAACAAGGAAAAATGAAAAATTTTCATTGTTTGCCAGCTGTTGTTATTGTTATTTTTATTGATTTGATATCCAAATATATTTTATTATTCACATTGTTGTTGCTGTTATTATTATTTTCTTTCGGTTTGTAGTACACCGTTTTAATTAGTCAAATATTCTTCCGTTCTGTTTGTTGTTTTGTTGTAATTATGGCTGTTTGTAGTTGTTGTTGTATTGGTAGTTGTAATAATAGTGATGTTGGTGGCGCTGGACCATGTGATGGCGGCGGCGATGTTGTTGAAGCGGTAATGTTGGCGGGGATGACGTTTTCAGTGGCTGTCGTTATGGTATTATATACGAAGCTTTGCTTTATGAATTAAAATTTAGTTCTTGTAATATTTTAATACAGCACCTTATTATACCTAGTAGTATCTCTCTTTTATTGGTTTCAGCTGGAGGACGTTGGCTACATTTTTTGTAAATCCTCCTTTACTAATGAACATTTGGTAAACAAGTGGGTTTAGATATTGCTTTCTCATTTGCGTTTCCTGTCCTGAAGTTCATCCATTTAGGACTCTTGAGAGTAGGAGATCCAGTTCATGTTTTGAAGACATCTAGATCAAAGTCATGTACGTCTCATGGGTCCTTCGAGAGAATATTTAAGAGTTGTTGGCCCATGAATCACGAGTTATCGCAGATTTTGTTCCTGTATTTTCATATCAAGCGTGGGATCTCTGGCACTATGAAATGGCAACCTGTTCTTGTGTTAGTAGAACTCTCAATGCCAAAATTTGGAGCAAGTCCTTCCAGGAAATTCCTGAGATACATCACATCATATTTTTCTCGCCTTCGTTCGTGATATATTTGTCAATCTGTCTATCATACTGTTTTCTACATCTGTATATCTCCCAATTAATTTATCTCTCTGTTAATCTATCATTATATCTATCAATCTATCTCTATATTTATTTATAATTGACGCGGATAAACTCTCTCTCATGATGGCATTTAGAAGAGGTATCATATTCCAGACAGAGTTATCTAATAGCTTTCATGTCAAATTATTAGAATTTGGAGATAAACAGCTGCGTCCGGGTATTGCATGTATTTCACATTGACTTACTGAGTAATTTCGATTAGTCACGATGTTATGTCGTGTATTGGCTCTTTTACCATTCTCATTCCAGTAATCTAGTTATTTCCTTATATTTAATGTGGGAGTAGTCCTAAATATTGCGCAATATTCGGCCAAAAAGTAAAACAAGTTACAGATGTTGAAAAAAGTGTGTGAAACCTGTAAAGCGTTTTTCATTATTTCCAAGAGTGTTTCTCCGCTTTCTTTCTTTATTCACACTCTGATTAATGTTCTCGTGTTCCTTTTTGTTGAAGAGGGTAGGCTCGAAACGTATCAAACTCTCTCACTTCCCGAGCGTTAAACTAATACGTCTGTTTGTTGTTTACACACCTGTCTTCGTCTTTTTGTTTTTGTATTTTTTTTTTGTAAATTCCAACTCTATGTGTGTGTTTGTGTGTGTATTTATACATGTAATCATTCCTCCCTATTATTGCTTATATTCCGTTTCTTTCAACTACGATGTGTTCATGAAGAATCTCAAAGAAAACAAAAATAAAACGTTTGGCTTGAGTTCTGAAATGCGATAAAGATTTCTGTAAAGATTCATGAAAATCCTTCTCTTAATATCTTTTCTCCGCATATAATACATTTTAAAAGGTTTTGAGGGAAAATAACACAATATTTGGAAAGCTATTTATAAAAATGGACAAAGTTCATATAACTGATGGCGCTCAGTGTTTATCCCAAACCCGATAGATTTTACCTACAGATTATCATGATTGTTGTTCAGTCAGCACAAATCTGATTATACATACATACATGCATACGCACATACGTGCGTGTATATATATATATATATATATATATATATATATATATATATATATATATATATATATATATATATATATATATATATATGTATGTATGTATGTATGTATGTATATACAGATATATATACACACACACAAACAGACATACATATATATATATATGCACACTTATACATACATATATATATTTATCTTTATGTATATGTATATATATATGTATATATATTATATATGTATGTGTATACATATGTATGATATATATTTTCAATAATCAAGAGATGAGAAATTATGAACATTATCCGTCAAATGTAAATAATGTATATATATATATATATTTATATATATATTATGTGTGGTATATATTATTACAGGTATATATCTACATATGCATGTATATGTTTATATATGTGTATGAAATATATATATATATGTGTATGTGTGTGCGTACGTATGAGTATGTGTAGTGTGTCTGTGTGTGTGTGTGTGTGTGTTTCTGTTGACAAAATATGGTAACACAAAGCTCGACCGCATATTTATCTGTATAAGTAATACTGGGAACATGAGAAAATATTTCAAATGTGTGGTGTATATCTGTGCTTGCGAGCGTGCGTGCGTGCGAGCGTGCGTGCGAGCGTGCGTGCGTGCGAGCGTGCGCGCAAGTGTGCGTGTAAGCGTATGTGCGGACGTGTGTGTATTTTTGTCTGTGTGTATGTGTGTGTATGCATTGGTTTCTGAGTGGGAGTATTTGTGCGTGTGTGTTGATTCAGCATTAGAAGCGGTGTTTCATAGCTGTTTACCCGCAGTCATGTGTTGTTGCATTATAAAACAACCTCCGGCTTAACCTTTTCCAAATAACTTTCTCCTAATAAGAATTTCGCTGATATTATTAATGTGGTTATTAAGATGGTAAGTTAGCACAATTGTAAGAACGTCGAACAAAATGGGTTCGAATTCCTCTCAGGTCGACTATGCCACTGTCGTCCTCTCGGAATGGATAAATTAAGTAACAGTTGAGGGTATTTCACCTCACTCCTGACACTGGTATTTGATATAGCCAATATATATTTACATGCCTATATGTCCATATATAGATATATATATATATATATATACAAAGATATGTTATTGCGGTTAATTTTTGGCAGCGCAGCCGAAGATCGATGGACAATGGCAAAGGAAGAAACTCGCCCTTACAAAAGAAGCTTATCCCTCTCCATATTTTAAAGAGTTCTCAGGGCATCAGTGATTGGGGTCTGAAGATACGCCGTAACGCTAATCTCCTTATGAGCGAGAAATCCAGAGTAACCCCGTAAACCGGCCTACCCTAAGATAATATATACATATAATTATATATGTTTCGGTTGAAACATATAAAAGAATAAACGAATGAAAGAATACATATCGATACTGACACTTGAAACGAAATTACACATACGAGGGCAAATCGAAAATTATCCACCATAACATTGCTTTATTATTATCACACTACTTTCTGCACATGCGTGCTTTTAGTTGATACTATTGTGGTCAGGTGATCAAAGTTTGAGCCTGATCGCACCATTTTTCTTTCTGGCTTTACAGTGTAAGCATGGTCGCTCCAGTAACAATGTGCACCAAAGAAGAACAAAGAGCAGTGATCCGATTCCTCTGGAAAGGGGTGTACGATGAACAGAACAAGATACTGTGTTTTGCTGGCCAACAAACTGAAGCCAGCAATTCGCACCTACGCTGAAGCCTAACGCCGAAGGAAGCTTTACTGTTGCATAACAATGCACGCCCAGACCGTTGAGACCATTAACCAATTCGGTTTTGAGGTTATATAAAAATATACCTGTGTATATATATTGATATGTATAGAGAGAGAGAGAGAGATGTATGTATATACACACACACACACACACACAGACACACACACACACACATATATATATATATATATATATATACAAATTTAATAAATATATATAATATATAATCATATTAATGTGTGAAAACAACTTTTCTATATTTATGTATGTGTGTCTTTGTGTCTGTATATATATATATATATATATATATATAAACACATGTACGTGTGTGTATGTGTGTGTGCGTGTGTGTGTATTTGTGCCTATGAATGTCGCCTAACTCACACGCATACGAGCATACGTATATACATATACACATGCATATACATATACACATATATAGTGTGTTGGTCTGTATACAAATATTACATAGATGTAAGTAAATTATGTATGTACATATGATATGCATACCCAGAAGCGTGCGTGTGAGCTTCAGCAGACACACACACACACACACACACACACACACACACACACACACAAATTGTTTATGTTATGTGTAGACAGAGAGGAAATTGTATTAAAAATCGAAATGACCTCCACCAGACAATATATGAAAGATGTGAAACAAATATTTCATTTGATACTAATTAGTCGCCGCTTATTAATTTGATAATGGCCTGATGCTGTTCAATATGATTCAATTTGTTCACAACGGTGGTTTCTCTAACTGCACAGTTGTATTATTACTATCATTGTTATTATTATTATTACTATTACCATTATTATTACTATTATTATTATTATTATTATTATTATTATTATTATTATTACTATTACCATTATTATTACTATTATTATTATTATTGTTATTATTATTATTATTATTATTATTATTATTATTATTATTATTATTATTATTATTATTATTATTATTATTATTTTATCATTATGATTTGTACCTGTGCAATGTATAAATATAATTTAATATATATATGTATATATA
>NC_068995.1:5832610-5836822 GCF_001194135.2 Octopus bimaculoides | reverse complement strand
TATATATATATATATATATATATATATATATATATATATATGTATATATATATATATACATCGTCATTTACACACGAACTGAAAGATAGCGTTTTCAGTGGACATGAGCTTTGTTATTGGAATAACATTTTGCAATGAGATTTAGGGATCAAATAGTGAAGTAACTAAAAAGAATGGATTAAATATCAGCAGAGCGGATGTGGCTTATCGAAGCATGGGGTTTTCTCTTCGGTTGGAAATATTTATCGTTGGTCTTTAGTCGCAGTCAACCTTAATCACGCAGTCTAGTCGTTGCTGTATTTCGTGTATGAAGGACAACACATCCAGTAGTAATATTGCTGTATAAAGTATGTACATACGAGCGCTCACACAGGCACGCATATATTGGCTCCCGCCTTAATAGTTTTTGTGTTTAGGTTTTTGTGAGGGCGCTTGCCATAGTGGGTAGGGCATTTGGTTAATGTTCATATTGATGTCTGTTCAATTACTTGACTAAGCGATGCATTATTCCATTGAGAAAGATGAATTATTTCATGTTGTACCAGTCTTCTCAACTATAAGTATCAGGTGAGTGCTGCTCCAGTCCCTCAACTCCCAATTCCAAATATCATTTTCTGGATCAGCTACTGAGTCAATTTCCGAAAGGCTCGAGTGTGTATCTAGAGTAGCTTTGAACTGGAAACAATTTTAGAAAGCATGTTGAATGTTTTATAGTCATATTCGTTCCCAGGTACCATAGTGAACTTTGAATTTATCGCCTTGTGAATTTTGTCTCTGTTCAACGTCCCGTGAATTTTGCCTGTATTTATCGCCTTGTGAATTTTGTATTTAACGTCCTTTGAATGTTGTCTGTATTTCTTGCCTTGAGTTTTTTTTTCTGTATTTAAACTAAAATATTGGCTATAGGAATACATCTTCACAATGAAGGATGTCCACAAAATAGTTACTTTCTGTGTAGACACTAAAACGGTTCTCTTTCTTTTCTTTGTCTATTACTATGAAGGTCGGCTGTAAAATTCATAAGTTGACCAAGATACTCTCATGTAGGACTGAATATGGTTTATTTTTCTAACATAGTCCCACTTGCGGCCCACACATTTCTTTCATCTTTGTTGTGGTGGTTGGATGGCATTGGTTAAGAAGCTTTCATTCTGTTGGTCAAAAAAGTGACCAACACCAGATATGGAGTGTTGATAAAACTGTAGCCAAATGTCATTATGTAGTAACTATGTCAGCAGGAATGTCTTAGGTGCCTAAGTACCCGCTAAAACCACAATATAAAATTTTGTCCATTTTCAAGAAAAATTGCTACTGCTTAATTTTGAAGTCTTTTTTTAAGAATGAAATGTCAGTAGACCTGAAAAGAAACCAAGCTGTTATTAAAAAAAGAAATGAGTTCAATATTTCACAGCTCTAGCATTCACTCATTCATAGTCAGCCAAATAACTTTCCAGCCCATCCTTGTAAAGTGCTGACGCTTTATTATAGAAAAGGCATAGAAAATGATACGTTCAATGGTATTTTGCAGACTAATTATTTTCTCCCAATAAAAAATATCATACTTCCTAAATTAATTAAAATACCTCAGGGCTTATCATGCTGATGATTTCTAAAAAGAATGAAATAGAGCTATGTATGATTAACTCTGACTAGAGATTGTAGGAAATTTAGTATCACAAAGAAACATATTTTAATAAATAATCTGTTTTTGTAGTGCTTTTATCTTTATTTAATTTCGAATTCAAATTGCTAACCTCACGAATTATTATGAAAAATGGCTATAGCCTTTTTATCAATTATCCATGAGGGTACAACACACGCGCACATCACACGCACACACACACACACACACACACGTATGCATACATATGCATCTCTCTAACATTATTACAAGAGAAATCCAAGCGTTTTTAGATGTCAGTGAATTGTTAAAATAAATATATTTATTAGATACAGAATACGGTATTAGATATATCAGACTACACTTCAGCGGTTACCTCTTGACCGTCAACACTCAGATTGTACAAACATGGCAGGCATTCACGGCTTCTAACGAATCTAAGAAATCTAATTTCTGTATAAAAGCGACGACCGCAAAAATCTGTAGTTTTAACTCACAGTAAACATATATTCATAGATACTTTAAATATTTAGATATACGTGTGCGCGTGTATATATGTAAATACGTGATGTGTGTATGTGTGTCTATGCCTGTGTGTATGTATATGCACGTGTATGTCAGGGCTGTTATGTACATAGATAGGTATGTACGCGAGTATATATAAATACTTATGCATACTTACATGGCAAGATATACACATGTTTATGTGTGTGTGTGTGTTTGCGGTGAGGGAGAGAGAGAGAGACGAAGACACAGAGAGAAAGAGAGAGACAAACAGAGAGAGAGAGAAAGAGAAGTAGAAATAATGTTACGCTATTAAAGAAAAGTTTTCTAATGTTTATGGACCGAACTACAGTGGCTTCACGAATTCTTCTACAACTCGTGATAATTCACATGACTCCTGATCTTTTTCTACTGAAGCTGATGTGGCTGGAGGGAAAGAATATTCAGTGGAACGGTGGAACGAAATCCTGCTGGATTACGAGGGAAACATTCTTATTAAGATCTGAAAGAACGATGTAGTTTGAATAGCATCTTATATTGAGAATACATACATATATAAATACATACACATATATATGCCTACATACATAGGTGTGTGTGTGTGTGAGAGAGAGAGAGAAAGGGAGAGTGTGCACGTGTACATGGGTCTGTTGAGACGTTGACAGATGCAGTGAAGTAATTCTTGTAAGAAAGGAAGCAAGTAGGATTGATGGAAGGGATATTTGAATTTTAAAATATGTGGGATATATATATATATAGCAGGGGAGAGGTGAGGGTGGAGAGAGCGGGAATGAGAGAGAGAGAGAGATGGGGGAATAAAAGTTGGAGGGGGTCAGAGGACTACATGAGAAAAGCAAACATTGTGACTGAGTGAGGCTGTAGGAAGTAAGGTGAGTCGCAGAAAGAGAGATAGCTAGATAGATGGATAGATAGGTAGATAGATGGATAGATAGATAGATATGCATACATATAGAGATATGCATACATATAGAGAAATGCATACATATATATATAGAAAGAGGGGGAGACAGATGCATAAATAGATAGATAGATAGATAGATAGATAGTGAGAGAGAGAGAGAGAGAGAGAGAGAGAGAGAGAGAGAGAGATGCATAGATAGATAGAAATTAACGTGCAAGTGGCTCAGTACTCCACAGATACATGTAGCCTTAACGTAGTTCTCGGGGAAATTCAGCGTGACACGGTTGGCCCTTTCCAGTACAGGTACAACACAAACAGGAAGAAAGAGTGAAAGTTGTGGTGAAACTGTGCAGTAGGGTTCACCATCATCCCCTGCCGGAGCCTCGTGGAGATTTAGGTATTTTAGCTTAATAAACACTCAGAACGCCTGTTCTGGGAATCGAAACCGCGATCCTACGACCTCGAGTCTGCTGCCTTAACCACTGGGCCATTGCGGCTCCACATATATTTATATATGTGATTCAATACGTATATCATTTCTCTGAGCGCTGGTCCTTTTAGCACCGCTCATGCAGCTAGATACAGATTATGAAACACCTGTCAACAAAGGAAATAAATATTTCTTCTCTTTTCTCTTTTCTTTATCTTACATTGGTTAATTATTATATATGATTCTTGGATTATCGGAATGACGGTGCCGTTAATCACACACACACTTATCTCAAACACGGTATTCTTTAATAGCCGGACATCCGGCGGAGAGCTTACTGTGAACTCTCTTTGATTCTTTGAATTCCCATTCTCGTCATGTAAGTGTCTGTGCGCGCATGCGCGTCTGTCTGTATGTGTATTTCTGTGTGTAATGCATTTAAGTAGAAGATAGATGAAAGCAGAAAATATGTAAACGATTCTCTTGAAAAAACTCTGCAGTTCTTCCCATATTTGATTTTAGATTTCATCTATCTATCTATCTATCTATCTATCTAATTATGTATCTATCTATCTATCTATCTATCTATCTATCTATCTATCTATTTATTTATCTATCTATCTATTTATCTATCTATCTATTTATCTATCTATCTATTTGTCTATCTATCTATCTCTCTCTTTCTCTCTCTCTCCATCTCTCTCTCTCTCTCTCTCTCTCTCTCTCTCTCTCTCT
>NC_068995.1:5830132-5832504 GCF_001194135.2 Octopus bimaculoides | reverse complement strand
TATATATATATATATATATATCTGTCTATCTTACTATCTATCTATGTCTGTCACTCTGTATCTCTCTCTGTCTCGTGTTTGTTGTCTTTGCTTTTGTTAGCTCCGACATAAACTTCTCCGAAACGAACACTGTCTAGGATTTTTTCTATTCAATTACCAAGCGTCAAACTCTATACTAACCACCAAAATGTTTAACATACAGTGATTAAAAGGAATGTAGTTAATATTTCTAGCAGGTTTATGCGTCTAAATAGTAGCTGTCAGTTACCTGTGTTTGGTTTCTATATAGATAACTTAATAAGAATTTATTGTGCAATTAACTAATAAAATGGCCACCTAATAAAATCCAACGTTAACCCATACTTACCCATAAGCAGACATGTAAACGTATCTACGCACTCTATCTAATTCTATAGATAGATACGCATCCTCACCATTAGTCATATATATACAGAAAAATGGAAGGTCGTTCACCATAGCAGAGAAAGCAATCAGAGATGCAAAATGACTAGTGTAAACAAAGACATACAGAAAAATATGCAAATATATTCATCCACTGAAACACTGGCGCAAGCATATTCCACACATACAAACACCTCTCCCGGACTCGTTATGTACTCTCAAAGACAAATGCAAATACGCACATAGGTAATATTCGCAGGCTCCGAGCAAAAAATATATATGTCGTTGACAAAGGGAGGCCAACGACACATGAGAATTTTATCTGAATCTAGTTTTACAGAGAGAGTGGGAAAATAGACAGATTGAATAGAAGGGCCGCATAACCCACTAACACAAACGCACAGATATATAAATATATAAGATAATATACATGTGTGCGTAATATGTAGAAAAGCAAGCAATCATCAAAATATCCGAACATACGTATAAACCTATATAAACCAATATATACAAATATTTCTATATATCATATCTTATGTATAAATACATTATATATGTACATACATACAAACACACACACACACACACACACACACACACACACACGCACACACACACACATACACACACACATATGTATATGTATACGTTATGTTTTTTTTTTGTCTTTTTTTGCCAAATAAACACAAGCACTATAGCGGGTGTGTTTATTTGGTAAAACTAAAAAGAAAAAAAAATGGCCATTCCGAAATATAACAAAATGTTTCAACACACGATTTAACATGAGGAACCTTGCAACACAAATTCAAATACGTATAATATATATATATATATAAAGATACATAAATATTCGATATATATATATGTAAGTATATACAAGCGTGTGTGTGTATGTGTGTGTGCATGTGTGTGGGGGGAGCGAGTGTGAGTGTGTGTATAATTTATATATGTATGAAATATAGTATACTATATATATATTGCATGTTTATGTATGTTTATATAAGTATATAGATACACATTCATATATATATATATGTATGCATGTATATATATATATATATATATATATATATATATATATATATATATCGTTACAGAAACGTAAATGGTACGGCGCTTGTGAGACAGTTAAGGAAAAAAAGGAGTTAAAAATAAAACAGGAACTAGAAGCGAGTGAGGATAAGAAAGTTTAAACACTTTAGAAAAAAGAATAAAGACGAAATTAAAAGTGACAAGATGGCGACAGGAGACAGAGAAAATAGTAGAAGCCATACAAGAAATGACAATCAATGATGAAACAATGAACCATATTGTGTATGTGGGTGAGAGGCGCATCTATGAGTGTATGACGCCCCTTTTTTATATGACGTGAACGCGGAAACCTTGGTACTTAACAATTTCACCATGGTTAAAGGCAAGTTAATCTGTTAATCACTTATGTGTATATGTATATGTGTATATGTTTACTCGATGTATGCGCGTCTATGTATGTGTGTAGGCATGCATACATACATACATACATACATACATACATGTATTAATATATATATATATATATATATATATATATATATATATATATATATATATATATATATATATATATATATGACCCGTCCTTGCATTTTCCTGTCCCTTTTTTGTATCATCTGTCAGGATGTTTTGCGTACTTGTCCCATTTTTTGTATTCCTTTATATATATGTCCCGTTTTTTATCCATATATATACATGCTTGTATATATGTAGGTATATTTGTGTGTGTGTGTATATATATATATGTGCGTATGTGTGTATGTATGTACATATGTATGTATGTATGTATGTATATTAGCACATATAGAAGGTATGTGCATACTTCTTATGTATAGAACAATCAACAGGTAAATACATACGTTTATAGAAGCAAGTAATGAAATATGTGCATCAATTTGTGTAGAAATATATGTGTATGTATATATATATATATATAT
>NC_068995.1:5826645-5828901 GCF_001194135.2 Octopus bimaculoides | reverse complement strand
TATATATATATATATATATATATGCACATATATCTATACATGTGTGTGAGTGTGTGTTTGTGTGTGTATGTTTGTGTGCACGAACATATACATGCTCGTGCATGTGCACAATATTCTCTTTACCTATTCTTTTTATTTGATTTACAGTTAGCAAGAAGAACGAGAAGGATAAGAACAACGGCAGCAATACGACCATCGTCTTCAACACCAACAGCAACAACAGCCCCACTGACAACGAACCAGCGACCGCAACAAGAGCAACAAGAACTACAACAACTACAACAAATAAACGGCAGCAACAATTGTAAAAGGACGACGAGAAGACAATGTGTACAATAACAACAACAGCAACACCGACCAGAAACACCATCATTTCTCATTTCTGTTTATGTATATTAACGTTTGTTTTTCTTTTGTTATTCTTTCTTCGTTTACTTGAGCTACCAAACAACAGTATGGAATAAGAATATATGTAAAATTAAGAGCAGGACATCAGGTGTCTTTTAGCCTAAGATTTAGTATATTATTCTATGAAATAATTCCTGTTAATAGAAAAACCATCACCATCTTGTGTGGTGCCGCTGTAAATTTCTTTCTTTCGCTTTTATTTTGCTCTTTCTTTATTTCTTTCTTTCTTTATATTTCTTTTTCCATTTTCTATTCTTCAATAGATTCAGGTTTAGAATAGCGTCTGGCATTAGACGAGTGAACGTAATCTTCTTGGCTTTGAATCTGAGGTTGTCTTTCAAGACTCTATTGCGGTTTAGACGGGTCTAGATCGGTTGGAAGCTCTCTTTCAAAGAGAAACGAGATATCAAGGTTCGCTTTATCAATTAATATTAATAATGTTATTCACCATCACAATGACAATAACAGCGCTATTTATGTAGACATATACACGTAGGCAATTCTTTACATACATATGTGTGTGTGTGTGTGTGTGAGTGTGTGCTTATTTGTGTTCGTGTGAATGTATACATGCATGAGCATACTGGTACATATATGTAGGTATATATATACATATATATATATATATATATATATATATATATATACACATATGTATATATACGTATGTATATAGTATATATACGTATATAAATGTGTGTACATATACGTGTATATATATATATATGCATATATATATATACGTATACATACTTACATACATACATACATACATACATATAGACTTACACGTAAGTCTGTGTATGCACGTGTGGATACTATACGCATACACGTATATTTGCATATAAAATCATCATTTCTCTCTCTATGCCTCTCTTCTCTGTATAAGTATTTCATATACATATGACCCACACATACACACACATATATATACATATATATATATATATATATATATATATATATATATATATATATATATATACATATTTACACACATATATATATATTTATATACATATAGACATACGAACATACCTGGACACATACCTTCTATACACAAATACAGACTCACTCACACACGTATATATGTGCCTACATAGATATATGAACATACATGCATACGTCGATATATCATACATATGCATACATATATCTGTGTGTGTGTATGTGTGCATGTCTTTCTGAGCGTATGTACGCGCATACATGTATAATCATACCTTATATACATATATATATCCATGAAAGTAATCGATGTATCTAAAATACAACAACTATACAGAGAAAACTGAATATACAAGCCAGAGAACATAATTTCGTAGTTTTACGGTGAATAATTCCTACGGACGTCACTCTTTAGTTCTGAACAACAGTTTCATGTCTCGTTATATCCCTGTGTGCAAGATCCTCCGAGTTCATTGTGTACGCCTTACTGGTGGCAACACGAATAAATATTTATATATATGTGTGTGTGTGTGTTTAAGAAGCTAGCTTCCAAACCACATGGTTCCCAGTTCGGTCCCACTCCGTGTCACCCGGGGCACGTGAGTGTATTTGGTAGACGGAAAATGAAAGTAGCCCGTCGTATGTATGTATTCGTGTGTCTCTCTTTCCCTCAACCTATCGCTTGACAACCGATGTTGGTGTGTTTACATCCACGTAACTTAGCGGTTCGACAAAAGAGAATCAGTGGCATAAATACTAGGCTTACAAAAAAAATAAGCGCTGGGGTCGATTTGTTCCACTAAAGACGGTGATCCAACATGGCCACAGTCAGCTAACTGAATCAAGGAAAAGAATAATATATGTATATATATATATATATATATATATATATATATATATATG
>NC_068995.1:5820001-5825776 GCF_001194135.2 Octopus bimaculoides | reverse complement strand
ATATATATATATATATATATATATAACGGGCTTCCTTCAGTTTCCGACTACCAAATCCACTGATAAGTTTTTGGTCGGCCCAAGGCTATAGTAGAAGACACTTGCCGAAGATGCCATAAAGTGGGGCTGAAACCGGAACCATGTGGTTGGAAACTAAGCTTCTTATCACACAGCCACGGCTGCGTCTATTCTTTTACTTAAACCTAATATAATGACCTACACGTGTTTCGCTGCATCGAATACTCACGGTTGTAGATGCAGATTTGTATTATTATCGGCGTAGCTTCATCAGGACCAATCCACTTGGTCAGCCACGAAGTGAATGGAGTAACGTAAGTTTTTTTTAGTGTTTCTGTGGGAGGTGCGGATTTTATATTTATAGGCCTGTGCTGTTGACAACAATCTGCTCGTGATTTACGTTATACATTGAAGAGGAGAGTATGTGTTAGTTTATTAATGAGGGTTATTACATTTATTGTTATCCGCTAAACCAATTTCAATCCTTGTTGGGGAGTTGGCTATCTAGAATTCTCTTTATATCCGGAAAGCTAACACATCCCTCCAGGGTCACAAACACATAGACCCACTCGTCCCCCCATATATGTGTGTATGTGTGTACAGACACATATATATATTGTTTTATTTCTCTCTATCATCAGGCCGCCTGTATGAAACAGGGAGAGAGAGAGAGAGAGAGAGAGAGAGATAGAAAGAGAAAGAGAGAGAGGGAGGCATAAATAAATATACAAACACCCATATATATGTATATATATATATACACACACACACACACACACACATAAACACACGCACATATATTTATATATTTAAGCGCATATTCTTGTGATCACCTCTAAGCTACATCATCGTATTGTAGTATTACATCACACACACACACACAAACACACACACACACATACAAATATATATATATATGAAACCATAGTTTACAATCACTGTAACTTGTCCACACTCATCTGTGTCTAATCATATATACACCCTCTGCTGTCATCCAATTAGAAACCCATTACATGTTAAACAATAGAAACAAACATCTGGAAATCTAATAAACGCAACTTGAACTAAAACACATTGCTACTGTTCACCAACATTTCCACCGAAATGACTTTATATACCCGCTGGGCTTCCATATATTATTTTATATCTCTTCTTTCTTTTTGCATTGTTCATTTTATTCCATCTCATACTTTGCCTCCATCTTTTGTTGTGCTAACGTTTTTCTCTTCGTTATTTTATCACTATGATGATGATGATGATTATTATCATCATTATTATTATTATTATTATTATTATTATTATTATTATTATTATTGACTTTTTAAGCTGGCGAGCTAGCAGAATTGTTAGCACGCCGGACAAACACACACCGGCATTTCGTCTGTCTTTACGTTCTGAGATCAAATTCCGCCGAAGTGGACTTTACCTTCCATTATTTCCACGTTGATAACCTAAGTACCAGTGATACACTGGGATCGAAATAATCGCCTTTCCTCCTCCACCAAAATTTCAGGCCCCTTGCCTGCAGTAGAAAGGTTTATTATTATTATTATTATTATTATGATTGAGTGAGAGAGCAGTGCCTTCGATCCAACTTCTCCGCCCACTATTGCTTGGAGGGTCGCGATAGTAACTTCTTACAAACGGTCCAATATGAAGTAATCGTCATTTCATTTCTGGATGGATTTTCATGTATGACCTGGAAGAAGGCTATGAATATTATCCGACCACCTTGTTCTTATACAATCCCTCGATTTTCTGCTGGTTGACTCGTCTTGAAAATTCCCTCTTGCAATTTTTTTTTAAGTATGGCAAAGCGGTTTGTCCAAAATTCTCTCGACACTTCACCCATCCATGGTCGATACAATAGAACCCACTCGTATATGGTGGGCGATGTAATCTATTGTCTCATCAGCAGTGTAATATCACACACACACACACACAGGAGTATAACTGGTGACTTTGTGTGAATATTTGGTCTAATTATAAATGTTGCTGTTATTATTGTTATTGCTGTTAATATTGTTTTGCTTGTGTAATGACAAGCGACAGAAACTCATTGCTATTCAGAATGAATTAATCTACCATTCTGCTTCACACCTCCTGAATTGAAGGTCCCTTCGCGATCAACTTGCAGGAAACTGATACAAGGATCATAATTTCAACACCATTCAAGTTTGCAGCAATCATTACATTCGCCATTTCTGTTACGAAATCCCTGATAAAATTACCCAATCATATACACTCGCTTGTTACAAGATCTTGGGTTCAATACTGGCGGCGAGATGGCAGAATCGTTAGCGCGCCGGGCGAAATGCTTAGCGGTATTTCGTCTGCCGTTACGGTCTGAGTTTAAATTCCGCCGAAGTCGACTTTGCCTTTTATCCTTTCGGGGTCGATTAAATAAATACCAGTTACGCACTGGGGTTGATGTAATCGACTTAATCCCTTTGTCTGTCCTTGTTTGTCCCCTGTATGTTTAGCCCCCTATGGGAAATAAAGAAATATATATTGCTGTGCATCGATTTGTTGCGCAACAGTCTTGCTAACAATCCCCATGCAGAAGACAAGATAATATCTTTTGACAGGATGTCATCTAATTTCTGTAGGACAGCTCCTTACATCCAGTATCTGCCATCGTTTCACAAAGGGACAGCCGATCCTTAAAGCATCGGACTTAGGATCATATCACATTGATTTCATATCAAATATTTGCTGTCGTCATTGTAATCTCTGAAGATAACAATGGTTTATTGGTACGGTATTCGGTTCATGATCATAAAGTTGTGAGATTGACTCTCCTCGGCGCGGTCTAACCTTGAGCAAGACACTTTGTTTCACATTGCTTCAGTTCTTTCAGCTTGCAAAAATGAGTAGTGCCTGTATTCCAAAGAGCTAGACTTGTCACATTGTGTGGAACGTGGAATCTCTGTGTAGTTCCCACGGAAAAACGTTAAGGATACGCGTGTCTGTGGAGTACACAGCCACTTGCACGTTAACTTCACGAACCGTTTGTTCCTTTGATCGCATCAACTGGAACCCTTTTCATAGTAACCGACGGAATGCCAGTTATTGTTGTCTTCAAGATGAAACCAGTCTGATGAGCGGTACTTGAAATAGTAAAGTCTAGACTTGTCACATTCTTCGTCGCACCGATTCCGTTTCAGCTCACAAATAATTTAAGAATAGTGCTCATATCTTTGAAACACTCAGGCAAATCTAATGAATAGTCAGTTGGATTATTTATTGTCGAAATCAGGGAACAATTTACATACTCCGCGTATTTATTTTACCATTCCATCACTATTTCAGTGTAGAAATTAATAACATTTGAAGAAAGCCCGTTTATGTAAATGAACAGTGATTCATTAAAGTCTTAACATATGTATTCAAAACACGTTATACGGTCTGTATTCAAAGGGTTAACGCAATCGAATGCATGCATTCATGTCAATTGTCGTAGTCTCGGTGATTGGTTTCCCAAACACAAATACTGCTGGCGGGTTAATTCCAGTAAGATTATTATTATCACTGTTATTATTGTTGTAGTTGTTGTTGTTGTTGGTGGTGTTGTTGATGTCGTTGTTGTTGTTTTTAGTAACTTGTTGTTTCGGCCAGTTTAATTAAAATCTTCATCGTGTCTCGGATAATGGAATCTTCGTGTCTATTGCTAATGGAGAACGGCTGAGTGTGGCTGTACGCATGAGAGTGGTTGTGGCTCTGTATGAGAATCACACCTTCCTGCATATGTGTCTGGGTATGTGTATGTGAGAGAGAGAGAGAGAGAGGGAGAGAGAGAGAGTGTGTGTGTGTGTGTGTGTGTGTGCGTGCCGGTATAGGCGTACATTCATACGAATGTATTTTATGTATGTATATGTATATATATATATACATATACACATGCAGATACACGCACACATTCACACACACACGCACATTCACACATACGCACATTCATACACACGCACATTCACACACACACATACATACATACACACTTATGCATACACACATACATACATAAGTAGTTGTCTTGTATGATATAATCGAGATTTTTTACATTCCGTTCCATTGTCATAGCTCTAATTAATGTTTAATTATTTATCGAGCCCTTTCAGTGAGAAATACTTAATTTTTCGGTGCGCTGTCTGACAGGCCATCTACCCATCAATCTCTCTATCCATCAATCCATCCATCTAGCTATCTATCTACGTACTTTTTCTATCTATTTGTCATTTTACCTACCATCCATCTGGTTGCTTGTCTGTCAATGAATAAGAGTGTGGATATGTCTGTGTGTCTCTGTACAGACGTCCAATCTCTTCACTTTTACACCCACTCCTGTTGTTGACACAAATGTATAGAAACGTTTGAATATAAGTATATGTTATTAAGTGTGTCTATGTGTGTGTGTGTCTGTCTGTGTGTGCGTTTAATAGAATGGATATGTCTGTACCTGTGAGTTGAAGACGTTTGATGCATATAATGTATATGTTCGTAAACACACTGCTCCGTATGAAGACATACGTAGTTAGACCCATAAACCTTTGTGATTTGTGAGTGTATAACAGATATAAATCTGTGTCTGCGAGCGTATATTCATCAGTGTGTCTGTGTATGTGTGAGTGCGTGTATTTGTGAGTGCGTGTATGTGTGAGTGCGTGTATGTGTGAGTGCGTGTATGTGTGCGTGAGTATAACTCGTAGAAGTCTGAGTTATAGAGAACGCATGGGTTAAAGAAAATACAAGTTACTGAAACGATATATAACAATTACGAATACATATACATTCATACGTGGAGGCGCAATGGCCCAGTGGTTAGGGCAGCGGACTCGCGGTCGGAGGATCGCGTTTCGATTTCCAGACCGGGCGTTGTGAGTGTTTATTGAGCGAAAACACCTAAGCTCCACGAGGCTCCGGCACGGAGTCGTGACGACCCCTCTTGTACTCGTTCGGCCCAACTTTCTCTCACTCTTTCTTCCTGTTTCTTGAGTAACACTGCGATGGATTGGCGTCCCGTCCAGCTAGAGGGAACACTTACGCCATAGAAACTGGGATACCGGGCCCATGAGCCTGACCAGGGTTTGAAAGGGTGACGTTTTATACATGCATACATATATGTATGTATATGTAAATATATATAGATAGATATGTATTCTCCATATTCTATTAACTAAAGAAGAAATAATTTTATAGCATTCGTAATATAGAAATACATAGAATATTATAAATCCTAATGTTACATTCATATTTGGTAAGACCACAGCGTGTCTAAAATAATATCTTTTTGGTTGAAGGCGATAATGCTAATACAATGGTAAGACTGTATATCGTAAAAATACGAATTCCCTTCTTAATATCTGATTCATTTGGTAATGAGGAAAGTATCCAATTATTTCAAAGTAAATTACAGAATAAAAAAGGCTTAAAAAAAGTAAGATTTAAAGACAAGCATAAATTTAAATATTTTACAAGGTTTAACAATAAAATTAGAAAATAAAACCGAAATATATATATAGACGAATAACATTTAAACAAAAAATATTTAGTTTCCATGTATCCAAAATGGTGCGTGGATTAAGGCATAATTGTCAGCGCAATCAATACGTAGGTGTATTTGTAGATGAATTGATGTCTGTGTATATAAAGTGAATGTATATGCAGATACGTATGTACAAATGAATGTGATATCAACCCATGTATATATATATATATATATATATATATATATATATATATATATATATATATATATAT
>NC_068995.1:5816958-5819392 GCF_001194135.2 Octopus bimaculoides | reverse complement strand
TATATATATATATATATATATATATATATGAGCATATATATGTTTGTATATATTTGTATACATCTACATATGTGTGTGTGTGTGAGTATCTATGTACATATATATCTGTGTGTGTGTATGTAGGTATGTGTGTACGTGCATACACACATAAATGTCTACGCACACACATGGATAAACACAATCATTGTTTAATCAATCGCTAGCATTCTCAGATAACACCTTAGGGATTTTAGAAGGAATATGAAATAAATAATTATAAGCAAACACCACAAAACACAACAAAACAGAAGTAGAATAAACCAGCGAACGAAAAGACAACAATATAGACGCAAATAAAGCAAAAATTTGTAAATGTTTAAAACCCACATATACGTACTCATCCAAAACAACGATATATATTAGTAAGGTAAGCTGTATTTGTGCAAAACAAATTTGATATAATTAAAGTATTTAGATTTCACACAATATAATCCAATTTTGTGGATATCTGTTTGTTTGATTCGTTCATAGAGTTTGTTCTTAAATGAAATATCCTGGGGTTAGTTATGTCGATAATTTGACTGGTTTCTATTCCTTAACTAAGAACAAAACAGTGTGATGTTGTCACTACCACTAAATACACACATACAAATCTATCCATCGGCCTATCTATCTATCTATCTATCTATCTATCAATTTATCGATCAATCTATCTATCTATCTACATATCCACCTATCCTTCTATCATTCTATCTGTCTACTTATCCATCTATCCATTTATCTATTTATCCTTCTGTCTATCCTTTATCTATCTATCTATCTATCTATCTATCTATCTATCTATCTATCTATCTATCTATCTATGTAACTATCTGTCTGTCTATCTATCTATCTGTCTATCTATCTATCTATCTATCTATCTATCTATCTGTCTGTCTGTCTGTCTGTCTGTCTGTCTGTGTATCTGTGTATCTATCATTCTGTCTATTTATTTTCTGTCTCTGAGCGAGGCGAGATGGGTTCGATAGACAAGCCTACGAAATTTGATGCTACATGGGACCGAATCTAACTATTATTAAATAAATGTGGGGGTGGATGGTTGTGTGTGAGTGAGACAGAAAGAGAAAGCGAGAGAGAGAGTGCGTGTGTGTGACATCATATATAAAATTAACATTAAACTGAAGGATTACTCAGCACTTTTTGCATAGTGCGTATTACCTCCGCCTTCGCTAAGGCGGAGGTATTGTTTTCAGTCTTGTTTGTTTGTTTGTCTGTGGACAAGATATCTCAAGAACCGCTGGATGGATCCCGATGAAACTTTCAGGGACGTTTGTCCCCATGACTTTCACGAACTGATTAGATATGGGCTCGATCCGGTACGAGACAAGGTTTCTGGATTATTTTTCCTGTTTTTTTTTTACTTAATTTTTGAGAGCGGTCGGGTTCATTTTTAGTATTCTCGTTTGTGAGAGCAGTCGAGTTTATTTCAGATATTCTTATGTTAATTTATTAACGTTTTTATTGGAAAAGGATTGTTAACAATCATTACGTATGTATGTGTGCGGTATGCAATAATGTTACCAATAAATATGATGAAAATTAAAATACTCAGTACATTTAGTAGGGGGAAATAAATCATAATGTAGTTATTACAGCTCCCTGCTTGAAATTTGATATTCAGAGAAAATATAATTTAATTTTCAAACAATGGCGCATAAACGTTTAATGCTAATATCAGTGAGCTTATAGGAATGTTTTTAATAATGGCGTCCGTGTGCTTCTGGTATAGGAAGAAATGTGTATAAAGGACAATATATGCATGCATACATGCATACAGGCGCAGAAGTGGTTGTGTAGTAAGTAGCTTACTTGCCAAGCACATGGTTCTGGGTTCAGTCACCCTGTGTGGCACCTTGGGCAAGTGTCTTCTACTATAGCCTCGAGCAGACCAAAATCTTGTGAGTGGATTTGGTAGACGGAAACTGAAAGAAGCCCGTCGTATATGTGTACGTGTGATTGTGTGTGTATGTGTTTGTATACGTGTGAGTGAGTGTGCTTGTGTTCTGTGTTTGTCCCCCACACCACCATCGCTTGACAACCGATTTGGTGCGCTTATGACCCCGTAACTTAGCGGTTCGGAAGATACCGATAGAATAAGTGCTAGGCTTACAAAGAATAAGTCCTGAGGTCGATGTGTCCGACTAAAGGCAGTGTTCCAGCATGGCCGCAGTCAAATGTCTGAAACAAGTAAAAGAATAAATTTATATATATGAAAGTCTTTGTAAAAAATTACTTAATACAGCTTTTAAGTATTAAGTGGATTTAGAGAAAATAATCCCTTTATACACACACACACACACACACACACGCACATGTATATATATATTCAGATACAAGTGTATATATGAGCATAAATAGTTGAATAAATATATTTATTGGCTGGGAGATATACATC
>NC_068995.1:5814937-5816478 GCF_001194135.2 Octopus bimaculoides | reverse complement strand
TCTCTCTCTCTCTCTCTCTCTCTCTCTCTCTCTCTCTCTCTCTCTCTGCAAGGACAATAGTTCGTTATATACTGATAGTGTATAACCTCCTTATTTAGCTCAAAATAATGGGGTAGAATATATTTATTCAATGTAATCGATGTGTGATTGAATGGAACGGCTACAGCGTAAGTAGATGAGGATGATTATCAAACAGACAATAACACGAGATTGTGAAAATGTTAAAAGGTGTGTTATGAGCCGGATGTATCAATAGTAAGTTTTGAGTGTGCGTTAAAGCCGAGCAGAAAAATAATGTAATTGCTTCTGGAAAATATTAAGATATCTAAGTATTAATTCAATCAGGTGACAATATGATGTTCCAGTGTTTGAGTAGATATTTATCGAAGTGGCGACACTCTGTGAATATCTTTTGTATTTTGATAGATCGTGAATGTTAAATAAAGCATACCTCAAAATCAATGACTATCGCCGCATCGTCTGCTAGGCAATACATTCAATTCGCTCATAAATTTCGACGTACCCTTCTAAGAATGTAATGCATGCATTATTGGATCATGTACCCCTACATAGATTGTGTCTGAAGCAGAAGAGAATATATAAGCTAGACACGGTTGCAATGAAAATGTCAACGTAGATCTACTGGATCAGAGGGTACCTAGCTCTCAGGCCGTCAACGACGGTAACACATGCTCGATAATGTAGTTCTAATTACACAGTATCCAAAGACATATGCCGGAATGATTACTACTTCTTTACCATGTTCTGTAATATATCAAGTCTCACCAATAAAATAAATCAACAGTAATTACAATAACGGGCTTGCAAATACGTCAGATAAAATGTACTTCGCTACGGTACATTATGCTCTGAATTGAAATCCCGCGACGAACACGCTTGCCTTGCTCCTATTCAGAGTTGACATTATATAATACTAACCCTGCACTAATAGTCTTTTCTATTTTATTACTGAGACCTTCACGTCAAAAGTTTTACTCCTGAACACAACAACAGCTTTGAATCTATGATGACGTTTCTTTTTTAACCGCATAATTTGGAGTGATGTTGCTGTAACTATACTCATTCAACGTGATGACGAATATAACGGTCTAGGTTTTATAGAAGCAGACTATATTGAAATCGGAAAGTAAGTCTATCTTTGACTTTCAATCACTTCACTGAGTGTAGCTTTGATAATTCCCTGGAGTTAATCAGGCTAATCAAGCATTGATTGATTCGTTCATCTAATTACAGAATTGCAAGCGTTTGACACTGGTTATCATATGTGCGTGAGGTAAATAATTATTGATTCATATCGATTGATATAATTTAATATACAAACCATCCCACACACAAATGTATACACACACACACACAAATATGAGTGTGTGGTGTGTCGTCTATGGGTGTAAATGAGATTGTGGGTTCGCACCGCCTGTATATATATAAATGTGTGCGTGTGTGTATGTGTGTATATATAGAGAGATTTGGACACACAGCAGACTATCGTTCATATATATATATATATATATATATATATA
>NC_068995.1:5813021-5814146 GCF_001194135.2 Octopus bimaculoides | reverse complement strand
TATATATATACATATATATATATATACATATGCAGAAATATGCTGCCTCCCTTTGGAGTAAACATGAACAGTTTAACTAGTCCGCTTTTGTAATGCATCGAGGGCTAGAAGTACAGCGGAAATTATGAAAATGTCACAAAGGATGAAGCCATTAAGAAAGAGAGGACAACAAGTGAATGCTCGGAGAAAATAAAGGAAAATCACTCATTAGAACTTTCAGACTTCACTACCATTCCTCACAACATTCCTTTCTTCGTGAAGGTCCTAACACACCAATTTAGCATTCTGATCTGGTCACTACAACACCTTAACAAGATGGATGTAATAACTTGGAAATTAATCAGCGTTACTGTATAAATTCAACATCGGTGTGGAAGTTGACAGGTTATATTTATCACGCAGAGAAAGTGACGAAAATATACAAATACAAAAAAAAAAAAATGCGCACGCGAACACAGACACACATATACACACAGATATATAGACACGCACACATATATATTCATATATAGACACACACAGGCACATAGATATACTCAAGAAACGATACATTCAATCTGTCCTTAAATCTGTATAAACATACCAGGAGACCTGGTTGTAAGCTGAAGCAACATGTCCAGTAGAGAGAGTTATTGGCGAAAATATTGACAACAGGGAAGAGAGTGTCCTGGAGATATTGCTTTTCCTTGTGGCCAGATATGTTAAACATATCAATGTGGAATATTGTGGGGATGGAAAAAAAAAGTGTCACAAATTGAACATATAGAGACCGATGGACAAAAACAATATCCTAGAACATGAGAAAAATATTAACCAAATTCATACAAAAGGAAGATGCACACTTGGCATGGCTGAGGACAGAAAATTACAAAAAACAAAAATTGACAAAAAATAAATACAGAACTTTAATGATAAGCTTCGAAATCTAATAAACAGACCACTTTTAGCTTTCTACCTAATATTATCTCATATATATAGTGGCACTGAACCTGGAACCTTTGGTTGGGAAACAAGCTCCTTACCACACAGCTACTCCTGCATCCGTATATATATATATATATATATATATGTGTGTGTGTGTGTGTGTGTGTGTGTGTGTGTGTGTGTGTGTGTGTGTGTGTGTGT
>NC_068995.1:5806955-5811059 GCF_001194135.2 Octopus bimaculoides | reverse complement strand
TATATATATATATATATATATATATATATATATATATATATGCCTGCATGCTTTTGTATATTAACGTTTATGTTTGCATGTATGGTTTTCTTTCAATACGGGCGGAAATACATGTTTATATGCGTGTTTCAGTGTTTGTATGTGTGCATGTGTGTGTACGTGTGCACATGTGCATATATGTATGTATGATAGAGTGTCTGTGTGTGTGTGGTTAAGTATGTGTGCGCATCGTGTTTTTGTGTCTATGTGTTTACAACTATATATGTGTATGGTGTGTGTGATGTGCGTGTATGCGGGTGTGCGTGGGTCATGTGTATGTATAGGTGTGTGGGGGTGTATAATAAATTTGATAAACATTTGAGCGAAACTCACTCGCACTTACATGTCCACGGGGACCTAGGCAGTCAAGAGGTATAATTGAAGCAGACGTAACACATACTAACATTCATGTACACACGCACATATACGCGTCATACATAATCATATATGTGTGTATATATATATATATATATATATGCGTGTGTCTGTCTGTGTGTCGGTATGTATATATATATATATGTGTGTGTGTGTGTGCGTGCGTATTTATGTTCAACGACATCAAATTGAAATATATTGTATTCGTACAAAAATAACTATACAGAAACAATTGCACACATATACTCAATCATGCACACACATACACATCTATTTATATATATATATTCTATGGTTTATGCTTCTGTACCTTGTATCTATCTGTGTATTTACGTGTAAATACATGGTGTGTGCCTGGGCCTATGCGTGTGTCTCTAAAGTAAAAGAAAGAATATTCTTATTTTATATTTAGCAGAGCTATTTTATTATGGCTTGTGGTGAGGAAATGAAAAAAATATAAAGAGAAAATGAAACGCCATAGTTATACGTGTATACGTGGATAGTTTAACATTGAGAATGTATATAAGTGTACGTCTGTGTGCGTGTGTGTACGACTGTGTGTTTGTATTTCTGTAGTTGCGTGTACATATATATCTCTAAAAGCGAATATATGTGTGTGTGTGTGTGCGTGTTTTTGTGTATCAAATTTACAACCCACTCGTCCTGTGTTCTGCTTTTTGCTGTTCATCCATTTCGTACACATCCAACCTCAGCACAAGAGAGAATTTATTTTACATTCATCTCGATCAGAAAGTGAATTAGTTTCGTTTTGAAAGTAATAACATCGCTTTAACCACCAAACACTCTCACACGCTGTTTTTCCCTCCCGCTGTAGATGTGTGTGTTTGCGTACGCGCGCGCGTGTGTATATACGTGTGCATATATCTGTGTCGTGACATTCATCTTTCTATATCACCCTATTTCTTTCCCTTTCTAACTATGTATCTCCCGATTTACCTATCTAGATAACTATTTACCTTTTTAGCCATCTGTCTATCTCTTTATCAATCTCTCTTTAGTTCAAACACATCACACCCACCTATTTTTAGCCCCTACATTTTGCAATGGTACACCTACGCGTCGTCAAAATACTGATACAAATTTCGGTTGCAACATTATCCTTAATTCTTCTGTCGTCTGCATCTTTGTCTATAATTTTAAAATTATCGTCATTTGATAGAACCGCACATTGAGTAATTTTATAATTTTATAATATTCCACCTCGAGAAATTTGATTTTGAATTTGATATTATACGTTGTAATGTGCTATATGTAATTTAAATTTCGATAATTTACTAATTCGTAGGTTGTAGCTTTGAATTTCAACGTTTTGTATGTTGTATATTTGTACTTTAGTATCTAAGTAATTTTGTAGCGTTCCATTTTGTCTATTTCTATTTCTAGACTTACACACACCTACTTACCTATAATCGTTGCATTCAAAATTTATGTACATCTTAGCATTTCATTTTTACAGTTCATATATCTGCATCTAAAATTCCGCATTTTGTATTTTCGAAATTTCACATTTTGAAGTTTACATATTTTGCCATAATACAAGGTCTTTAAGGACGCGAGCTGGCAGAAACGTTAGCACGCTGGACGAAATGCTTAGTGCTTCATATTTGTACACATATGTGTATGTATTTGTTATTTGTACACATACACTGCCTTCTGTGTAAATAGCACTCAAAATATTTTGTAGAGTTGGTTTGATTCCTTAAATATAATTTATACTCCATTTTTGACGATTTTCTACATTTGTCTTTTCTTCTTTGGCTTTTTTCTACTGTCCTCCAGCAAAATATATTTTCAAACGTCGTGACAGCTTTCCTCTTGATGTCTAACACCAAAAGAACATGAATATTATATATGTTTATCTGTCTACTTGTCTCTCTTTCCTATTTTATGATGTTTAGCTTGTTATGAGTAACACTATGTTAGGTTTTTCAGTTTGAAAATTAAGAATTATTACCATGGCCACATTTAGACATAATCTCTTTCTTATCATATTGGATTCCTGGTTTAAGATTTCCTTCATTTTCTGTGATGCAAAGTTGGCATTTTTGGATTCATTTATGCGTTTATATTATTTATATTATAAGGGCAGAGTTGAAACATCAATCTGCCATTTCCTGTTTTTGGAGAGAGCAATGCAAACCCATATCCTTAATCCTGATGGCAAATATGTGGATAAAGTAACTGCGCTTGAATTATGCTGTGTTCACAATGATACTTGTTTTGTAATTCTCTCACAAGTTTCTCGATGTATTAAGCTTGATCTATGTATTGTTCCTGTGCTCAAGTATCTTTTCCTTTCAGAACACTTAGGCTTTTCTTTTCATCCGAGATCGCGATTGTTGTTCTCCTTCGTAGCTAAGTGTACTAAAATTATTAAATATTCTTCGTTAAAAAAGACGTTATTCGTTATAAATATAGTTTTGCACTTGAAAATAAGAAAGGCTTTCTAGCTGAATTATATGGGAGATCAATTCTCAACGGGTCAACCGGATACGAATTACTTAAGGCACGTTAAGAGTTGAAACATTCTAAAATGAAAAGAGACTTTTTTCCAAAAAATCTGAAGAAAATTTTAGATATTCTTCAAATTAAACACACCCTGAAGCATACATATATCATATAACATAACATGAAATAATATATATATATAATAAAACGTTTCATTGTATTATATTTGATTATAATACATATTACATTAGCATATCTTTTCTCTTTCTGTATCAAAGAAATAGTGACAAGAAGGAACTTCAATAGATAGTACGAATCATTGATGTTCAAAAGTAACGCTATGTGTCCTACTTTACTATACGCATTGCATGCAGAAGGTGTCATAGCATATTTTCAATTCAGTCATTCCCTGAGGTTTTGTAGTGATGAGACTTCAAGTCTAAGATCTTCTATATGAGTAGCACGTGATAATTTGTTATACGCTTAACTGCATGACCACACAAAGAAGTGTAGACTACAGCAAACACAAAAACGACGCCTTTCTTTCTCTATCTTTTTCCCTTTCTGTCTCGCTGTCTGCTTCACTCTCTCTCCCTCCCTCCCTCTCTCTCTATCTTTCTCTCTCTCTCTCTCTCTCTCTTTGTATGTATATGTGTGTGTGTGTGTGTGTGTGTGTGTGTGCATACATATGCCGCAAAATTTGAATGCATCAATAATCATGTTTAATACGTGTACATCTCCATACGCACGCGAATAACCAGATACAAGAACCTGCACAAACACGCATACACACCCACATACACACACACACACACGCACACAGAAATGCGCACGCTCAAAACAACAGCATTTGCACACAAATACAATCGCGCGCGCGAGTTTATATATGCATTAACAAACTATGTAATTATCATGTTATCTCAATGGTGATATAGTTCAAAATCGATAGATATGGTTTTAAACTCCAGTAAATAACTCAATTCATACTTTCACTTTCATTTTTATATGTGGTTTATGAATTTGTAGAGGATTTAGCAGAAATCACTTACCATAAACACAAATACATATTTGTGCCTATAAATACAACGTCCTCCTACCAAACAAGTTTGCTAGGTTTTTCTCATACATGTGCCGTTTAAAACGGTATGGGAGAATATATATATATGTGTAAGTACAGCTATATATATATATATATATATATATATATATATATATATATAT
>NC_068995.1:5802113-5806206 GCF_001194135.2 Octopus bimaculoides | reverse complement strand
ATAATAAGAATAAGAATAAGAATAATAATAATAATAATAATAATAATAATAATAATAATAATAATAATAATCATTGTAACAATAATAATAATGAGAATAATAATAATAATAATAATAATGCAATGATAATTGTGACAGTAATACTATTAACACTGATAACAGCAAGAAAAACATGAACTACAATAATATTAATAACGCTAATAGCAACAACTACAACAATTATGAAAATGGTAAGATTTATATGAAGATCAAAGTCTTTGATCGATTTTGATATAACACATTATTAAATATTTGATTTTTCTACAACAGACAAAACCCTCACCAGTTGATAACTTTATTCTCAGTTTAGGCAGGAGGAAATTAAACATGATTTTTTGAACATCATATGATGAAAGTAAAAAAAAAATAAAAATGCTATACCTACTGACTTTGTTAACAACAACAACAACAAAAACCACAATAATAATAATAATAATAATAATAATAATAATAATAATAATAAAAGTAATAATAATGATAATGATAATTAATAGTCGACATCCAATACAATAATTCATGGCATATAAGACCAAGAACTGGAATTTACACAATTTCTAACCAATAATAAACAAATAACCCACGCAGAATATGGTATAAACACAACTTACGCGACATATGTTCTCCATACTGCCTTCAAAAGTACACGTTCTGCGTAAAATTGATACAGCACATTATTCAATACAAAAGATACACAACACAAGTTCTACATTTATCCCACACCTCACATGCGCTCTATATAACCTACATAATTTATAGTCTAAAAACAGCACAATCCCTACACAATTTTTATACTCTGCACTTCACATTGTATATATACACAACACATTGTATATATACACAACACATTGTATATATACACAACACATTGTATATATACACAACACATACCACAATCTACACACAATATATTTCCTAGTCATATTGCCTTCAAACTTTAGCGCACGGCCAGCAATTTCTGGGGAGAGGTACGTCGACCTCAGTAATCAATTAGCACATATTTTATCGATCCCGAAAGGATGAAAGGCAAAGTCAAACTCAGTGGAATTTTAACTCAGAACATAAAGACGGGCGAAATGCCGCTAAGCATTTTTCCTGGCATGACAACGATTCTGCCAGCTCGGTGCCATATATTTCCTGTCTATATTCTACAGAATCACCACATACCATTACGTGTCAACATTCGATATTCCCTGTGTTCTCTAGACGTGTAAGATATAACAGTTTTCTTTCTTCAAATCAGATGTCATTTGTCTAATCTTTATTAATAAGACTGTCGACATATCCTGAAGACAGGATTGTCACGTTTGGAATGCATTCAGTTATTAGTTTATTTAATCATGGCAGGCATTGAACTAAATAAGTAAGTTTCTCAAAGTGTCTCAGGGCACAGCTTATGCAACAGATATTCTAGAGACACCTTAAGAAATATTCTACAGATAATCTACAGATAATCTCTACAGATAATCTACACACGTTTCACAAAACAAGCGCTCTACACACCGCTCACTCAATAAATTCTGCATCCATCACACACACTCGCACACTCACACGAACACCCACGTACATACATACATACGTACACGGACACACGGACACACACACACACACACAGACACACACACAGACGGACACACACACGCACACACAAACAAACATTCTATTCTACAGTGAACGCAGCAAATATTCAATGCACCAGAAACATCTCGACACAGTTCCCCAGAAAAATAGACACAGCAGAAGAAATAGAAAAGAAAGAAAGAAAATGGAATTAAACCTACATCTCACCCTGTATACCTACATCCTACCCTATTAACCTACATCTCACCCTGAATGCCTACACCTCACCCTATATACCTACGGATTATCGACAAGAAAATAACAGAAGGATAATGCAACTAAGGAATTTGGGAACACAAAATGAGAAATATCTAAATTTAGAATTGTAGTGTTGGACAATAATAATAAAGGTTGAAATAGTTAAAGAATGAAAATCGATATGAGATCTCTCCATGGACCAACGAAAGATTCTCACAAAGATAAAACATATCGATAATACAATAATAAAACACACACAGTCGGTGTAGGCCAAAGCACTGCAAACAGATGTAGCCATCAATAGCACCAGGGAAATATTAACTGTTTTGTAGAATAGCGCAGCAGCAGCAGCAGCAGTCACAAACAAATAACCACATTGAAAACGATCGTGGAGAGACAGAAATAAAATAAAATGTAGCTGATCCTTAATGGCATCGACAGCGAAAACACAAAAAAAAAGGCAGACAAATATCATTAAAATATGAAATAAAACGAAATACTTAAAATCAGATAATTTTTAGTAGAAGAGATCTTTTGCTAAATCATGAAGAATATGTGGTTATCAAAAATGGTAAAACAGCTTCGTACTAAACGAAGAGTTTTTTCTCTCTTTCAAAACGATTTTCAAATGCGACAAAGCAGTAGAAAATTTCAAGGGAGAAAATGGGCAGGGGGTTTCTGGCCATGGACAGGGATACTTACAAATTTATTACTTGTCAGAAATACTATATAATACAAACATTTGGAAGGCATCAAGAAATGGTGTAACTGATTTATCTGACATGTAGAAAATGATGTAGTCTCAAAAAATTCTAAAGCGTTTATGGGCGCAGGAGTGGCTGTGTGGTAAGACGCTTGCTTCGCAACCACATCGTTCCGGATTCAGTCCCACTGCGTGGCACCTTGGGCATGTGTCTTCTGCTTTAGCCTCTGGCCGACCAGGTACTTCTTAGTGGATTTGGTACACAGAAACTGAAAGAAGCCCGTCGTATGTATGTATGTATTTGTGTGTCTGTGTTTGTTCCCTACCATCGCTTGACAACTGATGTTGGTGTGTTTAAGTTCCCGTAACTTGGCGGTTCGGCAAAAGAGCCCGAAAGAATAAGTACTAGGCTTACAAAGAATAAGTCTTGGGGTCGACTAGTTCGACTATAGGCGGTGTTCCAGCATGGCCGCAATTAAATGACTGAAAGAAATAATAGAGTTTATTGAAATACATCTGTGCGTGGAAGAAAAGCTCAAAGTGGAACTGATGAAGTTGAGTCGACTTCTTATCAGAGAGAGAGAGAGAGAGAGAGAGAGAGAGAAAGAGAACGTGAAAGAGAGAGAGAGAGAAAGAGAACGAGAGAGAGGGAGAAAAGGAGTGAGAGAGTGTGTGTATGTATTCTATAAACAAGATACACAGAAAAAATGTTAGAGTTCGCAAATTTAAAAGAGCAATATATATGAAGTTATATTTTTTAAGTAGTATACCTAAGTCGCCGTGAATCTGAGGTAAATTAATTTAAAAACAACAAATCTGTTACGTTCCATGTACTAAAAATGATTAGCATTAAAACAAGGATTGCTTCTAAATAGGCTAATGTTGAAATTGGGAGAATACGCAGAAGTAAATCAGAAAACTAGGAAGGAACGTTATAGAAGATATATATTAATATTAGAAACAAAAGGAAACGATGCGTATATGCTATTAGGTCTGAATAACTAGCTTTTCTAGTAATAAGGTAGAGCCATAATATTAAGCGAATTAGCAAGATTAAACAAATAATTATTGTGTTTAGAATTTGTCACTAGAAACGATACGGAGAAAGGTAGATAAGGCTTTATTCAACAGGAATAATATCATTAAATATCTATTCTATAGCAACAAAAATATATCTCATGCAAAACAACATTAAAATAAATACAGATTCCAAGTACAAAACTGGACGGAAATAAAAGCAATTTGTTTTTCCCAGAAGATTAATGAAAAATATAATGATGAACAATTACAAATTATATCGCTGCAAGACATAATGAGCACCTTATGAGCAGATACCATTGAATATCACACATTAATAGTAATGATTAATAGAGAATGAAATGTCCTTCCCGAATTGTAGGCTCAGGAGGATTCTGCGACGGTGTGTCGCAAGATTACTCATTTTACAAGCTGAGCAAGATGTATAGAGAGAGAGAGAGAGAGAGAGAGAGAGAGAGAGACTTAGAAATATTAATAACTCTCTCTCTCTCTCTATAT
>NC_068995.1:5799148-5801721 GCF_001194135.2 Octopus bimaculoides | reverse complement strand
GTGTGTGTGTGTGTGTGTGTGTGTGTGTGTGCATGCATTTATGTACCCATGAATTCCGCTTATTTTTTCGGACGTGATCTTCTCCAGAACTAAAGTATTCGATCAGTTACTTGTGCATAGGGTTACTTAAGGCTTTTCTGCTACTTCTAACCGATTAGAAAACGATGCGGATGTTTCTGCATTACCATGGCACAGTAATAAGAAATAGTCCCAATGAATCTTCAGGCACATTTCATATTACTGTTTCTAAATTACTTATTTAGAATGATAAATTCTGGTAAACAAAACAATATCAATTTCCTATTTTAATTAATGTATATGGTTGGCAAGTAAATCCTCTCGCATTTCAAGATAGCAAAGCGACAAATGCATCTTTGATCTTAATTGATATATTTTGTCAAGATAATATTTCCCTTCATCATTAATAACAAAATCCCATCAATTTGGCAAATTATTAATCCTTCGGCTGTAAAACATCGAGTTTCAATCTAAAGAAACTCACTAACGTTTTAACCTCTTCACAAACAATAAGCTCTTTTCCCCTCTGAATAATGTTGCAATAGTTAGAAAAGATGATCGTCAGATGTAGTAAAGGTCGGGCGGGTGAGAATGATGATGCAAGGCTTGCATACTGAATCCTATAAACATTTTCGTGTAAAAGCGACGCAACTTTACGATTGACCACTGATGGAGATTTTGTGTGCAAATTTTGGGTGATGATATTCCGTATTAACAGCTTTGTTTTGGTTTAACACTACGTGACAGATGACACTCTTTGTATCCATCAAATGCCAAACAAATTTTTTAGTGGGGAATCATGATTTGGGGATGAATTCTCTTTTGTCATCAGGTACTAACTATTGTCATTTTTGTTGGATGTGATAATAGAAAAGCCACTATTTCATCGCCTGTGTTGAGTCTACTCACAAGAGGTCCGGTAACAAGTCTTTTGATCAGTAACGTCTGATTAAGCCGAGAAGTAGTCAGGTAATAAGAGAAACATTGAACAAATTTAAACACTTTTTCTTCTTCATAGAGGTGTTTTATGATCAATGTGTGACTTGAATTGAATTGTTTTGATAATTCTTCTGAAATTTGCTTTGGATCTTCTTTAAAAACCCTTTTCAGAAGCGTAATATTGACAGAACATGGACGTCGAGACCTAGGTCAATCTACGGAAAAACATTCCCCGAGTGAAACTAGCCAAGCAATTGTTGGTACGTCAGAGCACTTAAAGATTTATTCTCCTCACAAATGTTTGTGCATTGAAAGTAATTTGTGTCGCGCCGTCTATGGTTCTTCACATTTACCCATAATTTCATTACTGAAGACCCTTCATGAATTCATATAGCTTGCAAGATCTGATATGGGTCTGATCTAGACTCAATTTAAATGGGTGAAATCAATAGGATTTTAACTGCAATGGTATCAAATACTATGTAGAAAAAGAAAAAAAAAACATTCGAATGCAAGACTTAATGCTTATTTTACCGTGAGTATCGAAAAAGAACTCTCAAAGTAATCGTGTCAAGTATGCGACAGGACTTTTTTTCAATCTAATATATTGATTAAATAATATGGGTAATTTGCCTTACTTTTCTGAACTTTCCGAAACAAAAGAGCAAGCGATCGAGCAACAAAGCCATCAAACAAACAAACACGAGAGATTCAGTGGCATCACATTTTAATATGATTCGAGGAGTTGGAGGAGAGAAACACGGGTGGAGGATGACATTGGTTTGAAATTAAAATCCTACACAGAACTTTATTGCTTTGGTTAAGTGCTACACAAAAATGGTAAAAGGTTATATATTTCAAACGTACATAATGGATGGTAAGTACATCGTTATATTCGACACAAACGTAGTTATATTGTACATCGTAATTTAAAGCTATCATTCTCAGTGGGGGCGTTGGCGGTCAAGAGTGGGGTGAGGTGAAAGTACTATTAAGGACCAGTTAGTAGAAAAGACATTCCTTACAGTAAAGGGGTCACCAAAGGTCGTTGTTGCATTGCTTTGAAATTCACTGACTTTTTGTTTTCGATAGAAATTTGTGTGACAGATTCTTAGTCTACGCATGACCTGGGGTAGGGTAAGATGCGATCGGGGTGGGTGGATAAATTATGGGTAAGTGTTAGGAATCATAGACTGCGGGACACAAATTACTCAGCGTGCGTAAATGTAAACAGAGATATGTGTGCGTGCGTGTGTTTGCGTGTGTTTGCGTCTGTGTGCGTGCATCTGTTTGCGTATGTGTGTGTGCGTGTGTGCATGTATGTGCATGTCAGCGCGAGTGTGTGTGTCCGAGGAAAATACATTGGCGTAATATATCTAGACTAGATGTATATACACAGTTAGATACTAATATGTTTATACAAACGTACGCATACATTTTATGTACATAAAATATGTATGTGTACATATATAACACACACACATACATATACACACAGACACACACACAAACATATATGTATATACATGTATATACATATATGTGGGTGTGTATGCGCGAATACATAAACTCACATATATACATATAAATACATGCATATGTATATATAACTGTAT
>NC_068995.1:5794882-5798573 GCF_001194135.2 Octopus bimaculoides | reverse complement strand
TATATATATATATATACAGGTACACACACACACAATACATATATTTACATATGTATATACACATATGAATATACACACACACACACATGTATGTCTAGATACGTGTGCGCGTGAATGGTCATTATCATCATTACCACAATCAACATCATAACCATCAACTAAGGATGTAGTTTCCTGCTGACATTGAAATAATTCTATCATCGCCGTTTTATTGCCGTCTTTGAAGTTGCGATTGTTGTCGTTCCTCTTTGTAGTTACCAACACCACCACCCCCACCACCCCCACCACCACTACTACTACTACTGCTGCTACTGCGACTAGTAGTAGTTGTTGCTGTTGTTGTTGCTATTGCTGCTGCTGCTGCTGCTGCTCTTGATTCTGCCATAATATTTACTACCGCATTCTTTAGTCTTTTCTAACTTCTTGATGTCGCTTGGTTTTAATTTAAATCTTCAACAATAACAACAACAACAACAACAACAACAACAACAACAACAACATAGAATTGGTTATTAATCATAACAACGATGAATAAGTGTAATTATATCAAAAATAATGACAATGACAATAGAATCTTATCAATAATTACAATATCGGCAGTAGTAGTAGTAGTAGTAGTAGTAGTAGTAGTAGTAGTAGTAGTAATTATTTCTTTATTAACCATCGAGGATTTAGAAAAACGATGGAATAATGTGGGATTACATGAAAGCGCGTGTGAAAAAGAAAATGAAAAATACTAGAAAGGAACAAAGAAACGATCAATTTCGAAACAATGAAATATTCCTCAAAAGAGAGAAACTTCTCAACGATGGCTACTCGTGGAAATTTCGCAACGCCGAAGTCATCCTAAATATTAAGACAAGAACATTCTTTCATACACGTGTTCAATTCGATGAAGGCTGCTACGTAATGGCAAAGGGAGAAAGAGAGGAGGTGAGAGAGAGCGGGGATGAGAGAGAGAGGCGAGGAAGAGAGAAGAGGAGAGGGAAGAGGGAGGGGGAGAAAGAGCGTGTTTTTTTAATGGGAGGAAATCGCTTCTAAGTTTATCTTTTATTTTTCCTTTGTTTTCTTGTAGAGAAGTTCTTATCGGGGAGTGAAAAGTTGGAAGAGGTAAGAGCGTACCTATTCTGATCGTGCATTCTTATTTCTTGCCCTCATTCACTCTCCAGGCGCATGCTCATGGTAAGTTCGTTCACTCGGATCATGCTTGCCACTCACATCCACGTTTCAACATATTTTCCGGGAGGACGCAGCGCTTCCCATTCAAAGTGAAACTTTGAAAAGTGGACGAGAGCTTGTCCAAATACAAAATTGTTTTCAGACCTTTCAATCTGGTCCACCACACAAGGACTTTCGCTTAGACCATCAAACAGATGGAATACAGCCTGTTCTACCCAGCCAGAAAAAAGGTTGATGGACGATTTTTACAACGTACTCAGTTACTAGCCGGATGCATCCTACACCTGAGATCAGTTGTGTGACATAATTCTACATGTCAGCAATTCTTGGACACTGGACGAGTGTGCAGAATTGTTTCGTCGCCATGCTCGCATCTCGGGCAGGTACAGCTCATGGCACTCCGCGCCAATAGATTTTACCCCGAACAAGCAAACCACCCCACATACACACCTACACACACACTCACGCATGCAACCGTAAGGCTTTAGGGATTTCTGCAAATTATTTACGGGATCCGACACGAAATTCATTCATAACAAATCGACCAGTTAATAATAATAATAATAATAATAATAATAATAATAATAATAATGATAATCCTTTCTACTATGGGCGCAAGGGGGAAAGGGCTAGTTGATTACATCGACTCCAGTACTCAACTGGTACTTATTTTATCGACCACAAAAAGATAAAAAGCAACGTCGACATCGATGGAATTAGAAGTCACAATGCTGAGAGCAGGGACAATAACTCGGTTTTTTTACGGGTGCCCAACGATTTTGCAAATCCAACAGTACTCCTACTACATTATACTAATAATGATAATAATTGCCTCTATCATAGACGTAGGCCTTGAAATGTAGGGGAGGCCTATGATGGCTTTTAGCAATATCCCTTTGCTTGGCTGTTTCTGTAGTTTATCGATTAGGGAAAGATGAAAAGAAAAGAGAGAAATTTTAGCCCGGGTAAGATTTGAACTCCGTACGTAAGGAGGCGGATCGAATACCGCAAGATGAAGAAGGGTCAATCTACAATTTCTACCAAGCAACTCGAGAAAAATACTTCAAACAAGAACAACAGTATCCACGTCAAGTTTGTGATTCTTGGCAAAAGGAAATGAAGAAGAAAAAAAAACAATACGCCTTGTATTGAATCCTACAATGGCATTGTTTTAAATGGATCTTCTTTTGTTATTCTTGCTCTCACTGTTCTCCATAATGATAATGATGGTGTCACTGCTGTTTTTGTTGTTGCTGCTGTTGTATTAATGTTGTTATTATAGCGTTGTATCTCTTGTTGCTATTGTCAACGTTTGTTGGTGTTATTATTTTATTATTGTTCCTCTTGTTCTTCTTGTGGCGGTGCTATTGTGGATTGTAGCGCCGTGTTTGTTGTGGTCGCAGTTGTTGTTGTTGGACCCGCTTCCTTTCGCATTGTTATTGTTACAATGGTAACAATAGTAGTAATAGTAGTAATAGTATTAGTTGTAGTATTTGTTGTTGGTGGTATTGTTGATGTCGTGGTTAATGTTCTTAAAGGTTGTGTTGTTGTTACTGTTCTTGGCTTTCATTGCTTTACTTTTTCTTTTTTTTTTAATGATATTTTTTTTATCGATTAAATATCGATCCGTGTTTCAATTAAAGCCCTTTTGAAATACTAGAAACAGAATTTGTCAAAAATAATAATAATAACACCAGCAACAATAACAACAACAACAGCAAAAACAGTAACAACAACAACAACAACAATAGCAGCATCAACAACAACGACGACGACGACGACGATGATGATGATGATGATAATATTTTTGGGGAAATAAATAAATAGCAAATCCACCAACGAACAAAGGAAATATTAACAACAATAATATTAATAGTTATTGTTATCGTCATCAACATCATCATCATCATCATCATCATCATCATCATCATCATCATCATTATTATTATTATTATTATTATTACTATTATTGTTCTTGTTATTGAAAGAATTGTTGTCGTTATTATAGAGTAGGTAATTGCAAGTTAGTCAGCTAGCAACATCACCAAATGCTTACAGTAAATTACAAATCTTTTCTTCTGTCTGTTAATTTGCATTTTTCAAGAATGGGTGGGGGTGTTACAGAAAAAAAATGTAGTCTGTTTCATTTCATACCAGATGTAGAGAGAGAACTAGACTTTACGTATATTAACACTCACACCATATATATATATATATACACAAGTATATATGCATGTCAACATACAGACACACCCAAATGTATGTACAAGTATTTTTGAATATAAGTGCTAATACAAAACATATATAATTTTGTATATAATCATACGCGCAACACACACACACAGACGCATATATGCAACTATTACATATATATATTTGCGTATGTAAGTGTGTGTGACTGTGTGTATGTGCGTGTATATATTTTTGTATATAACCTATCTGTCTGTGTATATGTGCATACATACATACATGCATATATATGTATATATATATATATATATATATATATATA
>NC_068995.1:5792155-5794872 GCF_001194135.2 Octopus bimaculoides | reverse complement strand
ATATATGTATATGTATATGTTTTTTTCTGTATTATTTAATTTTGGGTTTTACCGTTATTTTAGTTTCTGTTATTCAGTAAATTTTACTACTGTTTTTTAAACATTTATATTCTTTTATCGTTTTAATATCTTTTATAGTTTTTAATTTTTTTTCTTTTTTGTTTGGTTTATATATTTAGTATTTACTGTCATTTTTTGTAACTTCTCTAACTTTTTTCATTGTTTTCTTTCTACACTTCCTCCTCTTCCTGTGCACTGAGACATTTTGCATCGTTAAATCGTCAACCTCACAACTCCAGGTCTTGTGATATTTTCAATGAAACCACTGGAGCGAGTGTAATTTCGTTCAACACAGTATAGAAAAATTTAAACAACATTCAAGCCGACACCAACACCACCAGCAACAACAACAGCCACAAAAAAAGCAGCAACAACAGCAACGCAATAATACCAACACCAACAGCAGCCGTAGGAGTAAGAAAATGTCTGGCAATATTCCTGCGTCAACTCACTGCCAGACGGATGTGTTGCGCTCCAGTAAAATGAAAACACATAAATAGCTTCCCAACAAATGATGGGAGCCACTGTACAGCTACTCAACCTTTTGTAGTTAGCAAAGAAATTATATCTTACCATTTTAAATAAGCATTTTTGTTATATTTATAATGTAGTCATAGAGGTGACTCTAAAAACTTGGCAACGTCATAGTTGTATCGCACAATGAACTATGTGAATGAGGAATATTTTCCTGACCAATGCGAAATAGAAACGTGATAATTTTAGGGGCCAGTTGGGATTCTATAGTAAATTTGATATAACATAAAATCTTTTGGATTAGTGTAGTGCTGGAATTCAGGTGCTTAATACTGTAATCGCATTATCTTTCCGTTGAAGGATTTTATATATGAGTAAGCCGTCATCCCTGTATAAACCCCTGCCAACAAAATAAAAAGTGATTTAGGAAAATGTTCCTTGTCAGTTATTCCAGTATTAGTCTTCTTGATTCAGATGTGAATACTGAGAAAAGAGATACGCTAGTGTTTAGTATGATGTGGTCATTATTTGAAATGTGAGAGCATTGTTTAGCAAAATCCAATTCTTCAAATACTCATGTTTTAATTATTCATAGAGACTAATATGCACATATTTTTAAGCCGGGTTTTCATTCCGTTGCTATTTAATGTTCTAAGACTTCTTTTGCTATGCAATATGAGAAGCGTCAAATTGAAATCTGAAATAGCAAACTTCTCTTTTAGTATTTTGTATTTCTTTCATCTAACATGTAAACTGAGACATATTTATTAACATATGTAAATAAACATGAAAAAATGCGGATTTGTGTGTGTTCGTGTAGGTAAATTTGTGTATGTGTGATTATCTGTTTGTGGTTGTACTAAAGCACATATTGGAATCTCGTATAACTATTTCGCTGCAGTCGGTACCTGCTTACGGCCCGATTGCTTCTAGCCCTTCAAAATTAAATGTCTACCTGGAATAGAATGAAACGTCCGGGTCTAGTTGTAAATTACAGCCTTTTATCTTATCGAAACCTATGTGAACCTACGACCTACAGGTTCCGGGTGTTATTGCATTATATATATATATATATATATATGTATGTATTTATTGACAACCGGTTACGTAACCAGCAACGTGTATCCAACAAAATTTTACTGTGCTCTCTCCATCTTGATGATATTTGATTTCTGTAAAAACATTTAACATTTTAATGGCCCAGTCGATCTGCTAGTATATAGGTACCATCTCTGAGAGTAACCTATGACTGTTTTTATTGTCAACCGTTTGACATTAGTTACTTTCGACAAAGAAATGTAGAATCTCAAAATTTGCAGAGATCACAATTTTCTGTCGTTTCTATTTTCCCAGACATACTGAATATCAAGGAATGTCCTTTCGTTTCAAATCGGAATGATTTGAGGGAGATGTAGCTTATATGTCTAGTAAGCAGTATCATCATACAAAAGTTTCTTTGCTCACTTATCAGATCCTATTTTGTTTACACTTTCTGCTTTAAATAACTTTAGTACATCTAAGTTGAAGTTCATGTTGTTTATTACCAGATCAGCTCTGATCGGGCTAAACTATAGCTTATGGCGTACCAACTGTGACCATTACTATCTAGAACTACATTAACCATTGTCACCTAGTGTGTTTTACGATTCTTGTGCTTTATTTGAATGGGATGTCAATCCTATTTCTTACAAACCAAGTAGCTACACATAAGATTTTTAATCCTGAAGACTGTTAAGTCGTGATGTAAGATCTGAGGATTTTGATTACTTTTTCTAGCATGTCGAACGGCTATTTGGGGATACGACGTTGTTTCTTCCAGTTATTTTTGAGAAGAAATAACTAACACAGCATCTGCGAATATTTCCCACTTTCTAATAAGTATCTGATTATTCTGGTCACTGAATACTGCTAAAAGAAAATGTTGAATGGTGTCGGGGAAAGCGCCATTCCGCGTGTATGGTAATATGACTAATGACCAGCTGGTGGAGAGCTTGCCAGATTGAAATTGAACACACGCACAACCACACACGTCCACACACACACACACACACATACATGCACACCCATATCAGTAGGTATGTATGCATACATATAAGATATATATATATATATATATACACACACAAAAACGCACACACATATTTATATACATATACACATATATGTATATACCTATATATATA
>NC_068995.1:5784172-5790570 GCF_001194135.2 Octopus bimaculoides | reverse complement strand
ATATATATATATATATATATATATATATATATATATATATATATATACATACACATATATTTCATTTATATATACATGTGTAAATATATAAGTATTTATATGTATGTTTAAATTCACATACATGCACATACATACATAGATGCATACAAGCAATGTGCATATATTTCTCGGGATATGTATGTACTCTACAACTCTGTACTGCAGTGCATGGTCGTTTTTAGAGAATCGCGATGACGTAGTTAGAATCGCCAATCTGCTGCTATAAAAAGAAATATATTACTTTAAAAATCCTGCATCGACCACAAGTGTTATCGGATATGTTTGAGATATTTTCCACTGATTTATTTTGGGCTGAATGGATCGTAGAAGATATAGACTCTACCTATTTTCAGTCCGTAGCAGTTGATATTATTTCGATATCCCGCTTATTGAAAACTAGCACAGACACACGCACACATTCTCACGTAGTAGCACACACTGACGTTGCGTTCTCATCTAGAACGTTCATGTCTATCTACCATTGTATCTATCTATCTCTCTATCTATCTATCTGCCTGTCTATCTATCTATCTATCTATCTATCTATCTATCTATCTATCTATCTATCTATCTAGGCAACCGTCTAAGTATCTATCTATAGATGTATAATACATACATACACACACAAACACATATGGATGGATGGACGGGTGGAATGATGGGTGTCTCTCTATCCAGCAATCACTCTATCCATCCGATTATTCATCTATTCATTCATGGGATTGTGTAACTATGTATGCATGGATGTATGTATCTGTCTCTCCATCCATCCATCCATCCATCCATCCTTCTGTTGATCCACCTATTTGTCCTACGTCCATTCATTACTCTGTCAACCTATTTAACTATGTATGATTGCATCTGTCTATCCTTGTCTGTCTGTCTATCTATCTATCTATTTATTTATCTATCTATCTATCAACTATCTATCTTTCTATTTATCTTTCTTTCTTTCTCTCTCTCTCTCTCTCTCTCTCTCTCTTGCTCTCTCTATTTATCTTTCTTTCTCTCTCTCTCTCTCTCTCTCTCTCTCGCTCTCTCTATGTATCTTTCTTTCTCTCTCTCTCTCTCTCTCTCTCTCTCTCTCTCTCTCTCTCTCTCTCTCTCTCTCTCTCTCTCTCTCTATCTATCTCTCTTTCAGCCTGTATGTTCGTATAGCTATCCTTATATATAGTTATCTGAATATGTAACTACTTACACACGTGCGTGCACAGGCGCACACGCACATACGCATATACACACGCAACACTCTATCTCTATTTAATTTGACTGCGGAAAGAATTAAGAAACAGTTGCAAGTACTTCATTCTTCATTCTGAAGCATCCTGATATATAAATGCACACATACGCACATTCATACCAATACACATATAAAATCTATGTATATATGTGTGTTTGTGTGTGTGTGTATGTGTGTGTGCTTGTGTGTGTGTGTTTGTGTGTGCGTTTGTGTGTGCGTGCACATGCGTGTGTTTATATCCGTGTGGTAGGTTTTGTGAAAATCGAATATTATACAGAAATAAGCTACATGTTCCGGTGATGAAAAGTTCGAAATTACACAACGATTTTCTGTAGAATATTTCGCTGCTAAAAGGGTCTCTATCTGCTGAACATCTCATTTCTTTCCCAATATCCTTCGTTGTTGAAAATCTAATGCTATGAAAGGCTTAAATCCGAGGGTTCTCACACGGCAGCGACGAATACCGCTACAACACTCTCCTAGTCGCGAGACAAAGAAGAGACAACTAAGTGGCCAACAACCTTGCAAAGAATGGCAGTCATATTTTCCTCGAATTAAAGTTCGTCGCCTTAAAATAGTGGGATTGGGGTAAGAGATTAAATTTTGGAGTCGTAGATCTACTACTGCTAAAAACAAAATAAAAAAAAAATTGGAAACTGAAAACAGAAACGTCGGAAAATCAGAGCTGGAATTTTTTAATGAAACCCTTGCAAGATCACTGATACGAACCCCTAAAGAATTTCATCTGTATTTTGTAAAAGAATAATGTATTTAAAATTTAACCCGAGCTTAGTTTCGATATGAAAACATATTCTTCAGTTCGAGATAATTAATTAGCAAGATTGTGATCATTTCAGTTTGGCATAACCCCCTAGCATCCGGGATAAAATGCCTTGTGATATTCAGTCCTGCTGAGATTTTAAACATTTGTCATAGTTCAGGGTACATTACAAAAGAACTACCCTCTTTCTCCCTGATCTTCTCTTTCCCTGTTTCTTTCTCTCTTTCTGTCACTCACCCTCTCTCTCTCATGCTCTCTATCCTCCTCTCCCTCTCCAAGACACCCTCTCCCCCTCTCTCCCAGTGTCTCATAAGTCACCTCCGACATGTTTTCCTGAATGCCTATATTTTCGGATCTTCCCCGCACCCATCTCACGCCCTCTGTCCCCATTCTCTCTCTCTCTCTCTCTCTCTCTCTCTCTCTCTCTCTCTCTCTCTCTCTCTCTCTCTCTCCTTCTCTTTTTCTCTCTACGTCTGTCCCATCTGGATTGTACCTGTTATTCGAAGGTCCGGCCTTGTTATTTTAATCATATTGATCCTGTTGAAGAAGTGTATTAAAGGAACACCTGTCTACGGAGGAATACCATTCTACTTGCAAGTTAATCTAACGTTAGAGAAATCAGTTGGCCGAAGAAGTGAGTGCACCGTGTATATATATATATATATACATGGGGATTTTCTTTCAGGTTCCGCCTACCAAATCCACTCACAAGGCTTTGGTCGGCTCGAAGAAGACGCTTGCCGAAAGCGCCAAGCAGTGGATCTGAACCTGGTACCGTGCGGTTGAGAAGCAAGCTACTTACCACACAGCTCCGCTTGCCCCTATATATGTAAACTTCTCAAAATGAGTATTTTGTTGTGTTTCATTCGAGTCAAAAATTCTAGTAGCGTGAATTACGTCTATGCAAATCACGAAGTTACTCTACGTATGTATGTGTGTGTATTTCTGTGTGTCTGTGTGTCTGTGTGTGTGCTTATGTGCTTGTGTGTATTTGAGAAAGAGAGAGACCGAGGAAGAGAAAGAGAGAGAGACAGAGAAAGAGGGAGAGAGAGAGAGAGAGAGAGAAAGAAAGAAAGAGAGATAGAGAGAAAGAAAGAGAGAGAGAGAGAGAAAGGAAGAGACAGATCGTGCGGAAGAGAAAGAGAGAGGTTGTAAATGGTCGTTCTCGCTGCAAGATATACTAGGTAATGTTTCCTAAATCACATCATAAGTTGAGTAATTCCTGCTTGACATTGTAGCCTCGTGTACATTCAACTTGACATTAAAACGAAATATTTACAGCTGTTCTATCTTTAATCATCAGCCTACAGAAGCAAAACTAACCCGTGGCTAAACAACAGCAGCAACAACAACAGCAACAACAAAAACAGCCGTAGAGGTTACACTATCGTTTAACAATGTTTTCCTATCATCAAAATATATAATGTTCAGCATTTATACACTGCTCATAAGGCAAGCATTTTCTTTGGCAATACTTGTTACTGCTTCATAGCTTTAAACCTAAGCATATACATTTAATATACAGTGTCATATATATTACATTGCATCCTTTTACAGAATAATGCCTGCCATGAGAAACCATATGAAATGTATGAAGATTTGAACGGTAAATGCGAACATTGCCACAAATATCTCACATCGTATCACAAAAATAAATCTTCCATAGATTTGGCAGTACCCCAACTAAACTAATCACATAACAATAACTTTCCAATAATCTCATAAAATGGAATGGATTTCGATGAGAAGAGCGGACGTCTCAATGGGATGGACTTAATACAGTTAAAAGGCAAGAAATTGGTTGTTATAGTATAACTTTCAGAACAGGAATTACCTAACGTGACGAGAAAAGGGCCATTCGCCTGGATCAGGACTGGAAACTTTAATTTTTCATCTCTTAAGGGAACATTAATAAACCTCAAACGCGTCAAATGTATTCTGCTTCTATTCCATAGCTCTCTGCATAAATCTTACAAGTCGTAAAATCCAAAGTTTAATATATATATTTATTCCATGAGAGATTATAATACCGGGTATGGAACCAGTCACCAAACGGCGGAGAATGAAAGGAGAAGCTATTCTTTGTAGATTCTTTGATTTCAAAAGCTACGATTGATATCAGGTTTACGTGTTGCTTTAGAAAAGGGCTAAGAAATTGTCCATTTCAATTTTTCCCATATATACACACGCGAGCTTCCTGCAATATGACCGCATGTGTTTATGTATATGCATGGCTATACTACTCGTATAAGATGTACAATACTTGTAAATATACACCAAAACACACGTGCTATACACACATGTATTTATAAATACATAAATAAATACATATATGCATATACATATACATATACATACATACATATATATATATATATATATATATATATATATATATAATGTATATATATATGTATGTATACATGCATACATATACATATATGTACGTAGACACATATACAAAACAGCAACATACTCCAACATACGCACACACATATAACGCGTGTCTGTCTGTGTATACGGAAATATGATAATTTTGAACGTGTGTTAGGCGTACAAATGTGAATTATGTTCTAAGATTTCAGTATAAACCAGATGATTTCGAATATAAATCTATACAGACAGACAGACAGATAGAGAGATAGATAGATAGATAGATAGATAGATAGATAGATAGATAGATAGATAGATAGATAGATAGATTGATAGGTAGATAGATTGATTGATAGATAGATAGATAGATAGATAGATAGATAGATAGATAGATAGATAGATAGATAGATAGATAGATAGATAAAGATACACGCATTTGTAAACTTATCCAAAGACACCTCTATATGCGTGTCGTTTATGTGAACCTCTCTATGTGTGAACGATGTAGATTCGACTTCTGTGTAAAAGTCTTCGCATAGAAGGTAATTCTTACGTATTATTTTAGAGATATAAACCATTTTTTATCCTCCGATTTACGAACAATCGTTTTTCTAGTTTATCGCTCTTCACTTTGTCTGTCATATCTGAAATTCTAATTAACATATATATATTTTTTTTAATCTATTTTCAAATAGGGCATATAAAGTGATCTATGTTCGGAAAAAAAGTAGCTAGTTCCATAACTATACAGCTATTGTCAGGTTCTATTCCAGTCAATCTCATTTTTATTCTTCAGGAACTGACTGTGCATTTTCTTGTCCTGCTAAATTTTCTTCATCTACTCTCTCTGGTCTTTATGAAATTCTTAAATGTATTAAATATATTAAATTTCTTAAATGTATTACATCTACGGCTTCGTTCACATTTAAGGTTCCCTGCATTTTCACTGCTTCAATCATTTCTTCTTTACTCCCCTTGACATATCAAGCCAGACTATTCTCCTCTTCCCTTACACAACCTTCACAACACGTCCTCCTTCCTTCTTCTTTACATACAATCTTGACACATCACTCTTGGGATGAAGTTTATTGTTCATTGTCATTAATTTACGTGTTCTCCGGTTTATCTCTCGTAATTCATACTTTTTCCAAGATACTATTCTTGCCCCATATCTTCATCAAAGCAACAGCCCACATGTTAATTATTCTTCTTCTTATTATTATTATTATTATTATTATGCATATGATGCATCCAGATTTAAATGATTAGATAATATTGCAGGAATAACAAACGGAGAAATTGTCTGCTGTAAATAAGTGTCCTTATGCTTCAGAGAGCGTCACTATATAATTGTTACATTCTTCCACATTGATTCTCTCTGCCTTGTCAAGACCAGCTGTTAATAGCAACCACATCTCTCTACAATCATATTCTATCGTCTCAACGAACGAAAGATCATATGAAATAATATAGACGTAGATAAATCTTACAAAGCCAGGATGGATGAAGCAGGAATGCGATGCAGGTATAAGGATGCTGCATAACGTATCGGTAGTCTTTGAGCGTTAAGATGCAACACAGGATGATCACATCTGGAGCGCATTTCATCACAGATAAGTCTTCTCTCTCAATGCCGATAGGAAGCAAGACAGGAAATACAACAACAGGAACAATAATAATAATCACAAAATCATTTTTACCTAGAAATGTATTTCAGAATTTGAAAGTGCAAAAAGTATTATATTTTCTATAACAGCACACACACAGATGCATAAATATACGCATATACACACGCGGGCACACAAACATGCACACAAACACACACACACACATACACACACACACACATGCACGCGTGAACTCGAACATACTCATACGCACACATGTACGCAAGCGGTGTTTATTACCATATCGTTACAGTTTTTCAGTAACTGTTATACACACACACACACACACACACACACA
>NC_068995.1:5777962-5782465 GCF_001194135.2 Octopus bimaculoides | reverse complement strand
TGTGTGTGTGTGTGTGTGTGTGTGTGTGTGTGTGTGTGTGTGTGTGTGTGTGTGTGTTTGCGTATGTTCGTACGTGCGTGCGAAACACACAAGTACCCTTAGAATTTACGTAAGATTTCATGTATGTATATGTGTGTGTTTGTGTGTATTTGTGTATTTGTGTGTCCTTGTGTGCGAAACACACACGCATACCTTTGTATCCATGTAAGCTTAATCTTTCATGCATTTATGTATGTGTGAGTGTGTGTGTGTTTGTCTGAATGTATGCCCATCTACACACACAGAAACACTCACAGAAACATATACATGCATACACTTAAATACGTACGTCTACGTGTATGTATTTATGCATGTACGTATCCATATGTGCGTGCATGTGTATAAGTGTGTATGTGTGTGTATATATGTGCGTCTTGGCTTTTACGAATTCCTTACAAATGGAGAATGTACAGATTTCTAACCGAGATCTAAGCGTCGTCCAGTTATACATATGTCGTGGCACTCTGTTGGTTACGACGACGAGGGTTCCAGTTGGATCCGATCAACGGAACAGCCTGCTCATAAAATTAACGTGCAAGTGGCTGAGCATTCCACAGACACGTGTACCCTTAACGTAGTCCTGAGAGATTCAGCATGACACAGAGTGTGACAAGGCTAGCCCCTTTGAAATATAGCTACAGAGAAGCAGGAAGAAATAGTGTGGTGAAAGAGTACAGCAGGTTTCGCCTCCACCCACTGCCGGAGCCTCGTGGAGCTTTTAGGTGTTTTCGCTTTTAGGTGTTTGCGTGCATTATATTCAATGTAAGAACCTGAAGTGTAGGATCCCTCGAATGTTTTACGATTATTCATTATACCCCTTAATTTATTGTATTTGAATATCCGAATCATTTTGCTTTGGGGTTGTTTTCTGATAGAAGCCTAGCATTTCTAAGCTTTCATGCAACTTACCACCTCTGATATTAGGAAACCAATGCAAGCCTACAGCCTCCGGTGTAAAAGCTGTAAATTTCTCATTACTTTCTCATAAACGTCGTCCTTTTTTCGAATAGATTTTATTGTGAAAAAATACTTGTCTAATGTGGTGTTCAATAAAGTTGTCTAATGTGGTGGTCAATAAAGTTGACCCTAAGACTCGTAGTTGTGATGTGAACTTCTTAACCTATGCACCCATGAATTATCCAACTCATGCATCGGTTATTGTAGAATCTAGCATTTCTGATATTAATTACGTATCTTTTAATAAACCATATTGCAATTCTTCCCTCAAACATCCTATATTCTAGCAGAAAGGTGGGCTTTATGAAACGTACATACATCGATCAATGTTTTAATATGTTCTATTATAACCACATTCACAATGGGATCCAATAAAACCAGCCTCACTGAACATTTCATCTAACGATATTGGCAACTTATTAATCTATGACGTCATACATATATTAAGAGATATTTATCAGAAACGGACACCGCTTCCTTCATTTCTGATGTAATCAGAATGTTATAATATTTCTTATATATTGGTTATTAATGCACGGCACCTTAGATAAGTTTCTCAACTTTTCCTCTACCGAGTCGATCCAAAATATTGTCCCTGAACAGAGTAGATTACCCTTGTGATAAAACGTTAAATAGCGTTTATCTACATTTGGGTGGTTCACTTTATTCGTTGTCTGGTTTTACACCTCACCCGATGGTTGCTATTTACAATATATAGTCGATTCTGGTTTAAACATTTGGATGAGTATCCTGTCTGTATATCATGATCTCGTCATTCTTTCCTATTTGTCTTGGAGATCCTGTAGAATGATATCACTTGGACGATCTTTTCTCAGTTGACAATCTAGAATGATCGTTATTAACATTTCAACAAGATTCGTGTTTCCCTGTTCTTCAAAGTCTTAGTCGTATGTAACTTCTAGTAATCATGCATTTTAGTAGATTAATATAGTTTAAAAAACTTTACTATATTAAACTGACTTTAAGGAATATTTTGTTGTTGTTGTGTTGATATTGCTCAATCTAGGGAGAACTCATAAGGAAAATAGGTTTGACTGGACACGATCCAGAATTAATGATGGAGTTTTTTCTTACGTGCAAGAAACGTAAGCGTGTCTCTATCTGTGTTCAAAGATAGCAAACTGTGAATTACGGGAAGCTTTCATGGCTAATCTTAGCAGGTTCGGATACCATCTTGTGACGCCTTGCATTAAGGATACATATTTTTTTCAAAGACAGAAGCAGAAATTTCGTACGATGAGGAAGAAACTTCGTTTCCTCCAGTTGGGCGTTGTGTTATCTTCTTTCTTTGTTGTTTGGTTTAAACAATGTTTATATATGCACTTCTTTCTCTGTGTCTTTTTGCTTGTTTATTCAAGAAGAAAAGGTGGTGGCCACGACCTCCGAATGGTCTCTTAGAAAGGTTGAACTGATGCGGTTAACGGTCGTAAATCGATAGGGTAACGGTACTACAAATGGTTGATTTTTTAGAAGGAGTGAGTAATGATGTTCGTCCAGGATATGGAAAATTCAGAGTTTGAATGCCTAGTGGAAGGAACACGAAAGTGTTAGATGTGTTTGAGTGGAGGTGTGGTACACCTCGCTCGTTTTGTGTGACAAACCCACTGTAGAGCGGGCGAGATTTTAGGGACCAAAGACTGAAATGCAAAAGTAAATAAATGCTCGATTATATATCAGATCAATAATAATTAATAAACATGAATCATCACCAATATTATCTTACCTTATAAGAAATATTGATTAGTTATCAATATTTGTTGCCTGATATTGTTTGTCATCAACTGAGTAATATATCAAGGATCCATGAGAAAATTAATTCCAGGCAAGGCCGTGCTGTCAGTTTTCAAGCATTAATTAGAAATGCAACGTAGCCTTCGTATCCTAACATTAGCTGGTCTTTGGCAGTTTTGAGTTCTATTTCTAACAGTTCTGAGGGCCAGATATTGATTTGCATTTGACTGATTATTCAGTTTAGATCTGAAACATGTTAAAATGACAACAATTTGGTTTCACTTAAATATACATTTAACACAGGAGACGAGTCCATATCGCAAACAGCACCTTTAGCTCCAAAAGCACAAACGATTCACAAACATTACACCAAAATTATAATCAGTACCAACAATATCATCACTCCCCACCGTCTCAGTTTCATCGACTTCTTTTGGTATCGGCCATTCATTCAAAAGTAGTATGAACATTGTTTATTAAAAAAACGAAAAGAAACATCTTTTCTCCTAATATACTTCACATCCGAGCTTATATAATGTCAATAAATTTGGAAATTTTCCTTAATTCCTAGCTAATTGGAATGTCCCAATCTTTTGGTTTTCCAAACCATTTAAAACGATAGTTCAACTGTTAAAACGGACTGGAATTTAGAAAGTAGCTTTCGTCCAATGACCCAACGAGTACGTCATTAGGTGTAAGAAATTGTAACGAAATTTTTCCCATATCTTATCTGACTGTTTAACTCTTTGTCTGTTCACCGCATGTGATATGCAGAATACTTCCCTGTTGACCATGGATTACATATGATGCATATTCCCAGTTTCTTTCAATTACTCAGGTAACATAGGACTTATGAAAGGCAAGCTTTCTCTTACTCAGAACGTACGAAACAAGGGCCAACTAACAGTCTAAAAGCATGCATGAACGATTAAGTGAAACTTAGAAAAATGCTTCAGGCATGCAAAGAGTTAGTAGCATGAGCATTAGATAATACGGTTTTGAGATCCCAATGCAGAAAAAAAAACAGGATGGTGAAAGCAGACATGTCTTCAATTTTAGTTCTGCTATCCTCATTGGTATGTTCAAGCAGAGTTGACCTGAAGCTATACAGCAGTAACGAAACCAACAACAACAACAACAGCTACAGCAACAATGGCGGCGATGACAACATCATCGTGTGTTATATATTTGTTTCAATCTTTCATACAAGGTGATACAGAACTCTCTTAATGTCTTCTACATACTCCTCATTCTCAAAGTTTTCACCAATCACTGATTAGTTTTTCCAGTTCATCAACCAGGCACAGTTATTCCTTGGTGCGTCAACATCTCACACAGTTATCGATATATTCATTAATGTGGTTTTGACGCATCGATATATAGCCAAACTGAAATAACAGCATTTGCAAATTAGGAAGAAATGTATTAGAATAACATCGAATCAAGTATTGAGTAGTGACAGGTTTGAACTGAACAATTAGTAAAATTGTACAATGTGATATTCTTTATGATAGCGAGGTTACAAAATAGCAGAAATATCGAAAATATCTCAAACCAACTTTTGTAACGATGATTCATCATTAACAAAAAAGAAAAAAGAAGAGAAAATACTTGACTTTGCGTTTTAATTATGAATTTCAATACAATATCCCCATTTATCAAAATTAAATACTCACAAAAATACAAATGCCACAAATATGTATTTTCACACATAGATACACACACACACACACACACACACACACACACACACAC
>NC_068995.1:5776128-5777952 GCF_001194135.2 Octopus bimaculoides | reverse complement strand
CACACACACACACACACACACACACACACACACACACACAATAAGTGGCATAATTTTCTTGACACATTGAGTTTAACGTTGCCGCTTATTCAAACGATTAAAATAGCGGAGCAATTACGGACTATATATCTATGCAAAAACAATGAAGATATTATTAGTTGTCGAAAACTAATTGAGTGAGAAAAACTGTTAGAACATTCGAACAGATTCATTTATTTAATTACGCAAACTATGTGACATATTATCTAAAAACACGGAATATTTTCGGGTCCTCGGTATATTATGTGTAAATCATACAAAAACAAGATTGATACTATTAATGAGTTTTATCGTTGATAAGTAACAGTAAATTTCTTTCGGCAATTTTATAATGGGAGATATAAATGCTGGAAATTACTTGGAAATAAGAACTTATTCAGCGAATGTTGACGTACATGTCAGGAGGAATTCACCAAATCCGATCTTTTGTTCAAAATAGAAACAAAAATAATAAAATAACGTAAAGCGATATTTTACTTCTCCGAGAATAAGAGAAGCCACATCATATATTTTAAAACCATCATTAATAGGGAATGCATTATTTATTAAGGACAATTATTGCATAATTGTTTCGATTTCAATAATTTAAGCTCCACATGTTTAGACTCATGTTGCGATGCACCTACATCACACTGTGAATAAATAGATGCATGTTAGCACAATGTTTATTTAAAGGATTAAATCAAGAATATATAAAATATGATATTTCTATATTTCTATATGTAGCTGCCTAAGTTTTATTATCACCTTCTTCGAAATAGTCACATTGCGTAAAAATACAGCGGTACCAGTGTTCCTTCCACTTTTGGAATTCGGCTTCCATTTCGCTTTCTGTAAGCTAATCGAAAACCTTCTGCGATTCACGTTGGAGCTCAACAACGGAGTTAACACGGCGACCTTTCAGTTCATCTCGAGGAAGAGCCCTCAGGCACTAAATCTGGTGAATAGAGTGAAAGCGGAAGTGATACCGTGTTATTTTTGGCGAGAAACTAACGAGTGAGGCGAGCTCTGTGGCGGTGCATTTTCGTCGTAAAGAAACCAATTCTTCGCGCTCCAGTGATCTGGCCATTTCATCGAATACCTTTCCACGTATGCTTCAAAACATCTCGTGTGAACTTTTCTTTGACGGTCTGGCCCATGGGGACGATTTTCGATGCACAATACCACATTTCCGGGAGAGACACTCCTGGATTGTTATCGTCTTCCAGGGACGTTCTCCAGCTTTTGAAGCGCCCGTATCACTCGAAACATTCCCTATGATCAATTGCCTTAAGCTTGCCGAAGCATGCTCAATCGCTCTGTAACAGACTTCCCAGGTTTAACACAAGATGTCACGTTGGCTCTTTGTTCCAGTTCATGGCACAATCGCACACTACAGTATACATGTGATCACAATAGCAAAAATTTCAAAAGCTGTGAAGTCAACACAGCGATGTCACTCGGCACACTGCATCTTGAAAGTTACTGCTAGCTTCCCTGTGCTATCATCTGTTGGCGCCCTACAGAACTAGTCCGGAAACATTTTGATACCATCTCGTTTATGGAGAAAACTGATGCTGATACTGACATTTACAAATACACATGTATATGCAGTTTTTATGTGCACAATCACGCATGCATACACTCGCATACACATATATATACTGGAATATATGCTACAGAGAGAGAGAGAGAGAAAGAGAGAGAGAGAGAGAGAGAGAGAGAGAGAGATAGGCGTAAGTTAGCTAGCTATAAATGCATTCATACATACATATATATATATACATATATATATATACATACATA
>NC_068995.1:5775304-5775975 GCF_001194135.2 Octopus bimaculoides | reverse complement strand
TATATATATATATATATATATATATAAATAAATATAAATAAATATACATATGTTTGTGTTTATGTATGGATTGAAAGATAGATAGATAGATAGATAGATAGATAGATAGATAGATAGATAGATAGATAGATAGATAGATAGATAGATAGTCATGAGAGACCGACTGAGAGAAATAGAAAAAAGAGGGGGATTGAGAGAGAGGTAGAAAGTTATTTAGAGATAATTAGGTCCATCTATTATAGATATTTCTTTAGAGCCTTCGCGAAAATTTCATTATTCTAACGAAAGAAAGCAGTTTTTCACTCTCCAAATGTATTATCCAGTCTTGCAACTTTATTTCATAATAGATTCTATACGACTAAAATTAACTGGCAAGAAAACCATATATTTAGTACATGGAAGTAGTTTTCTAAGCTTTACAGCTTCGTCTACACACACAAACACACACACACTTATACCTATATGTGTGTGTGCGTGTGTGTATACTCACAGATACTTATGTACACACCCCACCACGGACACACTCAGAATCACATATATATATATACATATATATTTATATATATATATATATAGATGTACGCATTTGTGTGTATGTGTGTTTGCGTGAGTGTGTGTATGTAAATATACATATATATAAATATATATATATATATATATATATATATATA
>NC_068995.1:5774804-5775294 GCF_001194135.2 Octopus bimaculoides | reverse complement strand
TATATATATATATATATATATATATATATATATATATATATAAGAAAGTACTTGTAGCCATTTTTACTTGTACCTAATATCTGTACTGCTACGTAGGTATACCTGAAGATATATTAAAAATTTATTACCAGGCTATATATATGAGAGTGTACATTGCGATGTGGAGGAGGTGATGAGTGTATGTGTGTATGTATATGTGTAATTATGTGTGTAAATGTACGTGGCTATATCTGATGATGTACATCCCTTAAGCAATTGCATGCGCAGTCTTGCAAACGTTGTGAATATAACTGGACACTGTGTGCATGTACGTATGCACATGTAGACACACACACATATACACATATAAACATGCACACATATACACATATATAAATGCACACATACATAAATATATACATACACATATATACACATATATACTTACACACATATATATACACACATATACATATACATATATATATATATATATATATATATATATATA
>NC_068995.1:5773944-5774521 GCF_001194135.2 Octopus bimaculoides | reverse complement strand
TGTGTGTGTGTGTGTGTGTGTGTGTGTGTGTGTGTGTGTGTGTGTGTGTGTGTGTGTGTATGTGTGTGTGTGTGTGTGTGTGTATGTATGTGTGTATGTATGCAGAGTGTATGCACATTTACGTACATACCTAAATTTCTGAGCTGATCGTCTCAACCCAAGACATCCCGTTCTCTGACATTTAGTTGTGCTCTACAACCATAAATAACACTTGGTATTGTTAACAATATGTAAAGAAGTCTATATTTCTTTCCGCACTCATTCCTTTCATTTCTCTCATTTCTTCATTCATTCGTCTTTTTATTTCATATTTTAGTTATTTCGCTCATTATTTTTTTCTTTCTGATAATTTTTCTTTTATTTAATTTCATTCATTTTATATTCTTTAATAAAGTCGTTTAGTTGACGAGGATAATAAGTTATTCATGTCAGAAAGAAGGCACTGAATGTGCACTCGCTATTGAGGATACAAAGTCAGGTACGCATGATGAATGATATACAATGTATAGATGTGTAGATGTGTGTGTGTGTGTGTGTGTGTGTGTGTGTGTGTGTGTGTGTGTGTGTGTGTGTGTGT
>NC_068995.1:5772378-5773561 GCF_001194135.2 Octopus bimaculoides | reverse complement strand
ATAAATATATATGAGCGCGTGCATGTATGTGTGTGTGTGGCATATACACATATATGTAATAAGTACATAAGTACACACACAATCACGCACACACATACATACATATTTATATGCACGTATGTGTGTGTGTCTTTGTGTGCGTGTGTGTGTGTGTTTGTGTGTGTGTGTGCTATTATTTTCTACTTTGCTATTCTGAGAGACATATTCTCGGTGCCTGAGCAATAGTGTGGTCACGTGATCGAGCTAGGGTAAAATAGAAAATGTTAAATCATAAAAGACTAAAACAAAAAGAAAAAAAAACAAAAAAAACAATTGAGTAAGTGGGTGAGAAGGCGGGAAAAGAAAAGATTGTGGAAAATTAAGTGGGGGACGTGGGGTAAGGTAAGGTGGTGCAGCTTGAAGATGAAGATGATGATGATCGTGATGGGGGAAGGAAAGAGAGAAATGTGGGTGGTGTTCAAGAAAGAAAAAAACGATTAGCAACGGAAGAAGATTGTGATGTGGATGGAATATTAAAAAGAGATAAAAATCTTTTAAAATAATTCTGTTACTTACGTTTACACACATATATATATATATATATATATACACACACAAATTCCTAAAGATAACGCGTGTGTAGTATTTATATATATAATGTGTATAGAAAGATAATAGATAAAAAATCTTTTGGGAACGGTAATCTCAATGCAGATGAATCTAAAATAATACCGCGTAAATGTTGTGATAAGCTACTTTTTAGATAGAAAGAAATTGAAGGGTCCTTGCCGGATTAATGTCCATAGCTCCAAATCACATAAAGGTGTTATAGCTCTGATCCAAACCAATCCTTCGAAATTCTCTCTCCATTTTAAAATCTTCATTTTTACCAGTGAGAACTGTATGTTCTTTTCCGTCACAAGAATTTTGGAAAATTTTAGAAAATTTTAGAACGTGACCATCGAATGAGCAGCCACTGACCCGTTCCACACATAGTTTTTCGGCTCTGAAAGGCTGAAAGGTAGAGTCGACTTCGACTGGACATGAACCCAGAACGTAAAGACGGACGAAATGCTGGTAAGCATTTTAACTGGACACACATACACACACACATACACACACACACACTTTTATTTATGTATATCAGTGTATAGAGAGGTAGATATAGAGATTACATATATATATATATATATATATATATATA
>NC_068995.1:5767404-5771866 GCF_001194135.2 Octopus bimaculoides | reverse complement strand
TATATATATATATATATATATATATATGTTTATATATATGTGTGTATGTGTGTGTGCTTGTGTGTGTATATATATTTATTCATACATATGTATACGTATCGAGTATAAATATATGTGCATGTACCTCTGTATATGTCCCCACATGTATATATATATATATATATATACGTATGTGTGTGTGCGTATGAGAGGAAGAGAGATAAATAGATACATAGATAGGTAGAGAGAGAAAGATAGATAGAGAGAGACAGAGAGTGGGGAGAGAAACGGAGGGGAGAGAGACGGAGGGGAGAGAAACATTATTGAGTCTTCTCGTTTGTTTTCTTCTACCCTTCATGATTCCTCAACTTGTTTCATTCGCGCTACTTTCCAAATTTCTTCGTCCTGCATTTTACTTTTCATTATATTCGTCGCCATAGTCACAACCACCAACATCACCAACACCAACATAACCACAGTTACCAGAACTGCTGTCATCCTCCTCGTCGTCATCGCCGCGGTCACCGTCGTCGTCATCGTAGTCATCGCCGTCGCCGTCGTCGTCGTGTTTGTTATTTTCATTCTCTAATTCTTATTATACTTTTGTGGAATGCAGAATCGTTAGCGTTTTCACACTTCAGCATTTATTTCGTCAGTTATTCTAGTTTCTCAATTCAAATTCCATTGGGGATTATTTTGACTTCCATTCTTCTGAGGTTGTAATAATAAGAACCAGACAATTCTTTATTCTACTTCTTGACTGTTGTACCGTCCAAATGTATGATTTCTTTCTAATTTTCTAATCTTAAAAATTACCATATTTCCCACATGTTGAACACTGCCACGGCACAATCTCTTGCAGTTCCTAGGACCTGAATTTGGCGCATTAATCCAGTTATTGTAGGAATGTACCCGATGTATTTTATTTTTCACTTGTTTCAGTCATTACGTTGCGGCCATGCTCGAGCACCGCCTTGAAGTATTTTTAGTTGCATGAATCAACCCCCAGGGCTTAGTTTTTTGTTTTTGTTGTTTTTTTAAAGCCCGGTATTTCTTCTGTATCTTTTACCGAACCGCTAAGTTAAAGGGACTTAATCACGCACACACATCTGTTATCCAGCGGCAGGTGGGGCGAACACTGAAAGCGTAATTTCTGTACAGGTTTATACTGATGCAACGATTCTCAAAATTATGTTTTCCTGTTGGTTTACTTTGGTATCTCAGGAGTTTACTTTGATTATCTTGTTAGTGTGTGAAAAATGGCATAGGGTCACGTAAATGTGACATCCTCACAGATCAGTTGGCTTCTTACAGTGTGTATTTTTCATTTTGATATGGAAGTGAGAGAGTATTGCTCAATTGCTACAACTGTCAACACGATCCAATAATTATGTGTGGATATCTGTATTTCCAGGAATCATGAAACCAGAAATGATATGAAGGTTTATTTCTTTATGCTAATTGTATAGTGTGCGCTTAAGATGAACGACTTGTTTCATTATACAATAAAATTTATTGAACTTGTCCGAAGGGGGAAGATGTTTTTTATATTTCCTAGAAGTCCACATTTTTGAATTTTTTGAAATTATAATTTGTAGAGGGTGGGTTGAGAGGATGCGCGTGAATTAACTGATAAAAGTATTCTAGGAAATTATTTTTACCGAAAGGAGTCTTGAATTTGAACCTAATTTTTATATTGCTAATTTTTCTCTCCGGTGACAGAGCGTAGATTTTGATCATTTAAATTCAAACACGCGTGTGTATATTTGCTTGTGTGTATGTGACGGCTTCTTTCACTTTTTGTCTTTTTTTGCATTATTTTGTGATTCTAATGATAAAATGGCCGAATTGATTAAGTGAGTATACTGCCAACTCATATATCTTGAGTTTTAAAATTAGTCTGGAGCAGACACGGGCGACCTTTTTTTGAAAGAGCGGGTCCCATGAGAAATAGCTCACCACCGGACAAGACGTGCTCCTCCATATTTGAAAGTAATGTTTCGTTAGGTGTGCCACTCAGAGAGTCCCGTGTGCTACAGTTTTCTCATATCTTTTCTAGCCCTTTCTATTACTAACCTTCAAACTGACTCAGTTGCTCTTTGCCCCAAAAGCTGACCATGTAAAGTTTTACCTCTCAACGGGTTGACAACTCTATTTTGCTGCGATTTCATTTGTATCTCTCGTTAAGCTTTCATTAGTTGCTTTATCTTCATTTAACCCTTCACTCAACCACTGTAATTACTTAGTGATTTGTAAACGATTACTTTCGTAAATCTACACATGAAGTTTTGTTGTTGCTTTTTGTTTTTGTTTTTAGTATTTTCTATTTTCCAAATCATATAAATTTCATTTAGCTTCGATTGTTCCTCAGTAATGTACCAAGAATCACATTCAATACTTTATAAATGCTCTGCACATGTATTAGGAGCCATACCTCCGTGTATGTATGGAAAATATTTCCTATCACTTCTACTTCTCTAGCGTAGTCAGCAGTATTCTAATATTGCTATCTCGACTCTGCACTTCACTTCTAATTTATTAGGCTCACATGCAATTTACTGAGGAGAGATGAGGTATCTCTTTCTTTAATCTCATTTCTGACTTTCAACACACTATTGCATACAATTGTCTACATCTTCGCTGCATAATCTTTTCGAACTTTTCCATTCATTTCTCTTCTCTGATGTATTTTAACAGTTTCATACAATTCTGACAAAATCGGGGAACTTTTGTGCTAATGTCACCGGTCACAGCGTTTGAATCTTCAATTAAACTACAACTACTATTACTACTTTTTCTTCTGCTTCTTATTCTTTTTATTCTTTATCTTCTCGTCTTTGTTCTTGTTCTTCCTTTTCTTTTTCACCTTAACCTTCTTCTTTTCATATACATACACGCATGCATTTCTCTCTATATATAGAGACATACACACAAGCACACACATATATATATATATATAGATAGATAGATAGATAGATAGATAGATAGATAGATAGATGTATAGATAGATAGATAGATAGATAGGTTACAAACATTTTATGTAAACTAAAGTTCGTCTATTCTTCGTAGATGTTTGGTGCTGATGTTTTTATATTTATGCCACCAGGCGGTCGAGTAGCGTCACTCAGTCAATGGTGTTGACAGACTTTTAGGTAAATCTACGACTTTGAATCTGCCTAGGGTTATCTCTTTGCGGTATTTCCTATAATGGAAGACAAAAGAGTCAGAAACGGGTGTCTGAAAATCCGATAGGGGCAAGCAATGAGCAGATATGGTATTTTTTCACACTTTTTACCATCAGAGAGAAACTTTTCTACAGTAAATTTTGCCTTTAGAGATTAAGACATGTCACAAACATATTTTAAGTAAACAAAGGTTCGTTTATTCCTCCATCATTGCTTGGCGCTGATGCTGTCATATGTGTGTGTTGTGTGTGTGTTGTGTGTGTGTGCGTGTATGTGTGTGTGAGGTATGCATTTATGCATGTATAAAGTTGATACATTTTAAACGTAAAGAGTAAATTATAAATAAGATTTGTTAAATGCAGCTATGACTACGAGACTCTCTACAAGTGTGTGTATGCGTGTATTCTTGTGTACATGCGCGTGGCTAACAACGGATATGATGCTGCCAATGCATAAATAATATGTAATAAGTATTTAGCTGTCTACATCACTCTGCACACACCATTCACCCTTTTCCTCATTTTCTCTCTATTTTCTCTGTAAATATATGTATGTAAACATATGTATGTATATATATATATATATATATATATATACTTTTATACATACATACAAGCACTGTGAAATACGCATATTCATGCGCGCGTGTATGTGCCAAATGCACTGACGCATTATGTAATAAATATTGTGAAAGCTTAATTTCTCCCCGTAATTAATCATATTCATAAGCATTTTTGCATATTATCTTCGATGTAAAGATTTCAATAACAACAACACCACCATCACCATCACCATCAATAACGAGATCATTACCATCGTTACCACCACCAGCGACAACCCCATCACCAATAAACAACAACACCAAAAGTAGTGACAACAACATCAGTAACATGCACATGAACAACAATTGTTAACGATGTTAAATGCAGTAGAACTTCACCGAAATGACATATAACAAAAGACACAGAATCAATTATCTTAATTCCATAATTCACTGTCCTCCAGAAAATATTTGGTTGAATTACATACTACCGGAAGTCAGTGTGTTGCTATCATTGAAATTGGAGACGTATTTGGACAGACTAAAGAATGGTATATTGGCAGATTGATGGACAGATGGACGGATAGATAAGTGTATGTGTGTGTGTGTGTGTGTGTGTGTGTGTGTGTGTGTGTGTGTATGTGATTGTGCGTCAGTATCTCTGTGTGTCCATGTATACACATATGTACGTGTATGCTTATAACTGATATACATACAGACACCTATATGCGTGGTTGTGTGTGTGTGTATATATATA
>NC_068995.1:5764956-5767363 GCF_001194135.2 Octopus bimaculoides | reverse complement strand
ATATATATATATATATATATATATATATATATACGTTACTAATATTTTCTCATGCGAAAACATAAAAGTTCTCATTAATACATTGTATGTTCGTAAGTGCAATAATACCGGAGATATTGATAGATATCTGGATATCTGTTTACAAAAGATAAGTAGCCACGATAATTTCGTGTTGAGCGTAAGATAAATATGAGAAAGTATTTTAGGAATCAAGCAAGTTTCTGTGACTTCTGATTTACCGAACAGCGACATCATTTGTCATCAATATGCCAAACCTAAATATTGAAATCATAAAACTTGGAAACATATGCCCAAGTTTCGTCCAACTCTTTGATTCAATTAACCACCTGCAAAAACTCCAGATTTAGAAACTGTAGCTTTTTGCACATGGTTACCATAGATTCTAAGCAACAGCGACCTTAATATTCAGCAGCTACTGTAAACCAGTCAAACAGGAATATGACATTGTTGATAGATCTGCTTGAAACACCAGTTAATTTTCCTTGGAATCATCTCCACCTGCTGCCTTGAGAAATGGTATATATTCCAATATAAATCTCTAAACACCTCGGATAACACCTTAGGTCTGCTCGAGCAGTGATGACTTGGAAAAAAAAAATAAAAGGACACCAGTAACGACTATAAATTTTAAATATCGATCTTGGTGAGATTAAGTGTAAAGTTAAGCTTGTTGTGATTTTAACTCAGAGCATAAAGGTAACTAAAGTATTGGGAGTTATTACGACTATCATTTTCCAGTTGCATCACTCATGACAGAAATAATTGTTTGGTAATAGTCCAGCAATTTTGAGGGAAGGGAATTAGTGTCAGTAAATACCAATGACTCCAGTACGTGACTGGTACTTAGCTATCTGGGAGCTATGAGAGGCAAAGTTGAACCCAGAACGTGAAAAGCCAAAAGAGAAACTGCGAGGCATTGTGTTCTACGCTCTAAGGATTCTGCCTACCAATTACCTTTAGCCAGTACAGTAATAATGTTATTAATTTCAAACATAGGTACAAGAACAGGTATCGTGAGGTGAGATTTAATTTGATAGTGTCGACCCCACTACGAAAGAGATTTAATTTTAAGTATGCCTTCGGGCACATTTGAACACAATACTTCTGAGAGCCCTATACAGCCCTATAACTGCCATATAATTAAGAGGAGAAACAGAAGAAAAATAAGACGAAGAGATGGTGGTGGTGGTGATGGTGGTGATGGTGGTACATTAGTACAAATAAACAGTTGTTACTGTTGCTGTTAATCCTGTCAGTTCCAACGTAACCGTCCTATAATAAAAAACATCTTCCTGCACGACTCTCTCTAATGTCATTATTTCTGTTATTCTTGTTTTGGCATCACGTATCGTACATTCAACTATTTAATATGTTGTTTTCTTTTAACATGATTATGTGGATTGAGGCAAATTCGGTTACTATTTCTAGATACCTTTTTTTTAGATCGAGCACAAATGAAATAGGTATACAGCCATTTTAATCGATATCTGACCATAAATGCTTATTGATGTGTTGTGTTAATATTCTATTATTTGAAGCCAAAGAGGGATAGAAAGAGATTTGAACACGAATCAGTGAAGAGACAAACTTGGTTATATTAGTCATTTCAGTGCGCCAGACCTTCAGTTTCAGCCATTTCTTTCCGTTTTATCCTTCCTAAGAGCAATAATTTTGTCAGAGAGAATCAAGTAAAGCCAAAGATAAAAGAAAGGCACCTTCCTACAAAATCGAAAAATAAATGTAAAAAACACAGACACGAACGCACTGAAAACAGAAACGACAAATCTACAATACTTTACCGAACGGATTAGCGATCCTGCATTAGACGCTTAACAATTAATCTGTAACTTAATCCACTTACATCCTTTATCGAATTTTTACCTAGACAATATCAATGTAATCTCTATGAAAATCATCTTGGAGATCTACCCCACACTCTCTCTCTCTCATGTCTTCCTCTCTCTCTCCTCTCTTTCTCTATATGTCTGCTATAGACATTAACTTTAGCACCAAACAAATCTCTGGCAATCATGTGAAACTTTGAACAGAAAATTGTTGATCGAAGTGGAAAGAATTCTTTGGTAAGAAGATGGGCAATATGGTGGTTTTGGAATTATCACAAACATTTAACCAGCCTCTGTTTTACTCAGATGCGGTTTAGGATCAAGAAAAGTCTAAACCGTAGACAAGAGATAGGGATTAGTTGATTTGGGTAGATTTGCATTGCATTTTACTGAATGATTTTCTGTGTGTATTTGTAAGTGTGTTCGAGTGTGCCTCTGCACGTTTGTATGTTCAATACGTTTGCTTGTTCTTTTATCTCTGCAATTCACAGACAGAATTCGTTTTTTTTTTTCGTTTTTTTTTTTTTTTTTTTTTTTTTTTT
>NC_068995.1:5752712-5764743 GCF_001194135.2 Octopus bimaculoides | reverse complement strand
TATATATATATATATATATATATATATATATATATATATCCCATTCTCTGCCTGTATGCGTATATGTGTGTGAGGAAAGCTGGAGTGAAGAAGTAGTACTTGATTGAACTTACTGTCGGGAGAGTAAAAGTGAACGAAAAAGTGAATACTGTCGATACACCGGACCGCAGCTCGAATCCTTTTGCCGACAGCTCTGCTGTCTCGCCATTAACATCGCCGTTAATAACACTTAGTACAACAGACTAAATCCACCTACTGATAATAGATTTAAAAATTGTTATAATTTTACTAAATTTTCAGACATCAGGCATCTGCCATGTTGGTGAAAGCATTCCGGCCATAACTTCACCGGCGACTGAAAAGGTAACTTAGACTGAAATATCATGTGGGTCTTTCCCTAATTCACAAACTGTGATTTGAGGGAGAGTTGGCTGTTATTACTCGGATTTGAAGAAGTCTTCTTCGTAGACCCTTGACATGAGATATCGGAGAAATTTGTGAGAGGAAGAATCCTGGGCGTTATAGAAGTATTAGGTGAATTACGTTTGGCTTTCGGTCGGTCCGTGCCACTCTGTAGGAGCTACGAAAAAAATAGAGAGAAAGAAGTCAGATTATTGTCGCTGTTTGTCCCCAGGACATTTCTAATGCAGAAGAACTATGATCATAGGCATTCCATCCGTGGCTATCCCATATGTTCTAGAGATATCTATGACTACATTATCCAATATCTTTTCAAGACAATAGATTATGATGTGATACGTATTTGGCTTTTACTTGTAGCAGGGTCAGAGACTATAAAAGATCCTCTTGAAGGGGTCAGTTTTGTAGTTTACATGGACATCTAAATAAGTATTTTGGGTTACTCTGTTTATGTAGAGGTTGGTTAGTCTCTGCAATGAACTCGGGGGGGGGGGTATATTATTTGAAGTTATATTTACTGTAGCTTAATACAGACTGTATATTTATAAGCTGAATGATGACAAAAACCTTTCCGTTCAAGGTCACCCGTCATTCTAAGGCTATATTATCCGCGTGTACAACATTTTTTAATATAGTCTGATGCAATTTTAGGAAAGCTGAATTATATTTCTTGCAGTTCACATGAAGTTCTTGAGGTTTCACCGTTATGTTGTAGTTGAAGCAATGAAACCACTGTAGTTGTCGTTGTAGTAGTAGTAGTAGTAGTAGTAGTAGTAGTAGTAGTAGTAGTAGTAGTAGTAGTAGTTGTTGTTGTTCATGATGATGTTGATGGTGCTAATTACTTTATATAATGTTTTACACAATCTTTTGTAGTTTCTGCTGGAAACAAATGTTTGCCAGTTTTGCCGCTTTTGTTTTAGTTTTTCTCGGTGAAGTTGCTAGCGGCCATGTTCTATTTCAATTGATTGTGGTGTTGATGTATTTCTCGTTGTCCCTCCTACTTTATTAGACTGGTTTATTTCATTTACGTAATTAGAGTTAACTTTTTGTTCGTGTTTTCCTCTGGTCTTCTGGAACATGTTTATTTTTTAAGCGTCTATAAATATTTTGTTGTATTAACTACGCTGGGGATTGTGGCATTTTGGTTGTAATTTTGGCATTTTGGCATTTTGGCATTTTGGTTGTAATTCTTTCTCTACAGCTGATGCATAAGAAATTAGAAACTATTTTTTTGTTGTTGTTTTTGAGGTTGCTTTGTTGATTTTCCAATGAAGAAAGGAAGATAGTTACCTGTTGTTTGTTTTTATCAGTATGTAGGTGTGTGGAAACCACAATGATGTTTAGAGAGATTTATAAGAGAATATATATATAGTGGGTTATTCAAGTTGACGAAGGAATTTAATTGCAACGATGCAGTGTAGCTTTGTCTGGATTCTGTATTCTTTGTGTACCACGATGTACCTCGTAGATTTTAATATAAAGCAAATGTTTCGGAGTGTATTAGCACGTTTTATTCTTCTAGAACGAATGGTTGTGGTAGGTTCTAGTATATTACTTTATTTTTTTTTAATCAGCTGTTTCCGGCAACGTTGGTGAACATTCAACTGTAATAACATTATTGGTTAATTAATACCAGATAAATGTAACGAAACCAACGAATCTAATAGATAGCGCAAACTATTTTAGTCATCGCATCTACGCGTCGCAAAAACACACGTAAGCATTAACACACATAGGTATCTGTAAATATGAATGTATGTATGTATGTATGTATGTATGTCTTGGGTATGACTTCATCCTTCAAACGGTGATGGATCTCGTGCACGGAAGTGTCAGGTTTTTGAAGAGGATAGAATCACCACTTAGCCACTATTGTTTTCAGGTCGATTCTGACCCTGAGTTGTACAACTTGAGAGTGTTTCAGTTATGGGTTAACTAGCATGGGATCCACCTGGACTGAAGGACTCATAGTTCCCGTTAGAACTTCTCCCTAGAGAAAGGTTAAGTTGTATAGGTGCAGTCAGTTTCTAGTCGTCTCAGCTTCTGCTATACCACTAGTTTTATAGCTGATTGCGTTTCAAAAGTGGATTCAGTGCTATGCAACACTTCGTCCATTGCCTGCTGATATATTTTAGGCACCATTTTTTGCTTATCAACATTTATAAGGGTCAGAATAGGTTTAGTAATTGTAACCTTTCCATGGTATCTAGCCTTAAGGAGCTCACGACGAATTATTTTCGTCGACACAGCTTCAACAAGACGGTTGTTTAGATCAGATGTCGCATTTTGTTGCCATATTTCTATGGTTTTTAGACACAATACGTTCTCTTACTCTATGGACTCTCTCTCCGAGTTTTGCCTTCCAGCCAGGATCCTGCTTGTCCAAAGTTGGTTTTTAACTTAACTTTGAAATTCCAACATGGTTTTAGAGATTGGATCTCTCTAAAACATTAAACAATTCAGCAGGTTTTGTGGCTGAAACACTAGCCATCCGCGCCTCAAGTACTTGTGATTTTTGAGAAATCCGACATATTACATTTCAACTTATGTAAACGAAAATATCACGCACACACACAAACATACATATACACAAAATGGAGAGAACAGTTTTCAACCTGTGTAACCAGAAATTGAGAAAGTATGCCATCTTTACCAGACATCCATGGGTTTTAATAACTTTTGACGAATTTCCCCCTTTATATCTCATGACACACAAACCAAGAATATTTATATGTCCTAGCATTACCAAAGACATTGGAAAAGTTCATTGATTAGAAAATTAATTAGTTTACGGTAATTATGCAAAATAGTATACTATTTTGGTAAAATAGCAATTTACCATAAAAAATTATACAAACAAGAGAAACATTTATTTTTCTTTCAATACTTTTTGGCTTCAGTTTGTGAATTTTTCCGAAGCTCAAATTGGACAATCTTGAGGAAGATTTGGATCTAAGAATTCTGTAGGAATCAACATTTCAGAACAAACTGCTCTTGGCAGCATCTTTTCAAAGTAATTGATGGAAATTTAGTCAATTCCTGTGATTATGTTTATTTTAGGTAATTAATAAACCACTTTCAATCATGCACTAATGCTAATATCTTTGTACGTTAATAGATACGTGTGTTTTTGTTTGTGTGTGTGTGTATGTGTGTGTGTATGTGTGTGTCTGTGTGTGTGTGTGTGTAAGTGTGTGTTGCCATACTCACATACATATATACATGCGCTGCTTCTTGGGCAAGTGATTTTAACTATAGCTCCGGGTCGACCAATGCTGTGGGAGTAGAATTTAGTAGCGGGAAACTGAGTAGAAGCCCATCGCACCTATGTGCGTGTGTGCGTATTATTATCGCTCCCCCTACGGCGACCAGAGCCTGACAACCGGGAATGGTTTCTTTACGTCCCAGACGTGCAGCGGCGGCTCAGTAAAAGAGACAAAATAACTTAAAGAATTAAAAATATATGCAGAGAGGTTTTCCTCGTTGACTGAAGCAAGTAAAAAAAGATACAACTATGCAACAGCACATCCACAAAGAGCCCCGCCACACACACCCACACATTTACATATCTATATGTGTGTGAGTGTGTGAGTGTGTGTGTGTATGTGTGTGTGTGTATATGTATGTATATATATATATATATATATATATATATATATACACACACACACACACACATATCTATATATATATATTATACATATTTTATACATTTTATTGCCCCACCACAGAACATCAGAGATATGCGAGGTGTACAACACAATGAAGTCTTCAAAGAACATGTAGGCAGTTTTTTTTTATCTGCAATACCGGATGATCCCGCATCGTGGCAGGGGGCACAAAGAACAGCAATACTGGAAAAATCCCCGGATGCAGTAAAGGCGGTGCACCAGCATGGCCTCAGCCTCTGGTTGAAACTCGCAAAAGATAGAATAAAGATGTACATACACACACACACACTCACATACATACATACATACATACATATATATATATATATATATATGTATATATACATACATATGTATATATATGAGTGTGTATCATATATATATATATATATATATATATATGTTTGAGTAATCATACATATGTATGTTTTTATTATGTGCGCGTCATATATATATTTATATATACGTGTGTGTGTGTGCGTGTATGTGTGTATGTATGTATGTATGTATATCAAAGAAATAATCGATAATTCTCGCACAGACAAATCTCTCTCCGAACTTATTGAACCGCGTGAGAAAGACTTCAATATGTAAATTAAGTGTCAGTCTACGGAGGCCAAATGAATAATTCTTTTCGTGCAGAGATGTAATTACACGAATCCAACTATTTATCTCCAAAGTGTATACCGTATATTCATTTAAATAATGTATACTCTACAGCGATTGTTTTAGCCGAATATGAACTTCTTCCTTTTTAGCTTGCCGATGTCTGCCATTCGTTGGAAATATTATCTTATCTTACATTCTTGAACTATAGCGTCGCTGTTTCTACTACAGTTTTCTGCGTAACTGAATAGTACTACTTTATTATTTGGTGAGCTGGTGTGTCAATGTCTGTAGCAGAGACTACTTATTTCTAGCAGCTGTTTTCTTACCGAGCATTACTGAAATTTAGCGTCGTTATTGACAGAGTTTTGAGCTAAATTTCATATTTTTCTTTACTTTTTCTCAATAATAGCTTGATGAATGGGTGACCAGCCAACCACTCTGGAGAACATAAAGATTAATGTTGAGACTGAGAAAAAATTAGCTGACATGGAAGACTGGAAGCCATTTGAATATTAGAAAAGTGTTAACTGTACAATGATGATTCGCGTCGGGTATCGAAATGTCCAGACCATGTCTAATGCTCCATGATCTGTGAATACTGTAAAGCCTATAATGATGTGACATGAGCAGTTGCAACGGAGACTAGGAAGTGGTGGCCAGCAGGAAGGGAGAGAAGGTGTTTTGACTGCATACGCACACCTGGATTCATACTGACATCTTCGAACAGGGCCTTAGGCTTATTTCAGACAGATATATGAAGCTGCTGGAGATTGTGATCAATCCCTCGCTGGAGAGGATTGTTGCCTGGTGGTCATGTGTGGCAGCAAGATTTTCCCTGGTTCATAGCTGTAAAAAGAGTCAGAGGTGGTAGTCAGAGGATTTCTACGACTTCATCATCCCTAATATCTATCCTCCTAATCCCACCCCCCATTTTTTAGAGCGTTGGGCTCACCGTAATGATATAGTGAGTTCAATTCCTGGGCCGAACTCTATATTGTATTCTTGAGCAAGTCATTTTATTTCACGTTGCTCCAGTTCACTTATCTGTAGAAATGAGTTGCGACTTCACTGGTGTCAAACTGTATCGACCTTTGTCTTTCTCTTGTATAACATCGGTGGCATGGAGAGGGGACACTGGTATACATGGGCGACAGTGGGTCTTCCACAAACAACCTCACCCGGACTAGTGTCTCGGAGGAGAACTTTCTAGGTGCAATCCCATGGTCATTCATGACGAAAAGGGGTCTTTACCTTAACGCTATGGATCACGATGTGTGGGTTACGATTGAGAAAGACACCAGCTACACTGCCTTCAACATCAAAGTCGAGCTGGCGATCAAAATCAAAGTTGTTTTCCAAGATCTCCTCAGAGACATAGTGCGCCGGATCCTGGAGCCATATGGAAGCCATAGTCGAAGCTAAATACGGCTACTTTGAGTAGACGGTTATCTCCCAGTCATAATCTCGTTGTTAATATTTTCTGAACATTTAGAATACTCTTATTTCTAGATGGAATATTGTTTTCTTTTCTTTCTATGCAAACTGACAAATTCGACCCGAATACCCAGTATATGAGATCGCTCACAGCTACTGGAACATTTTTCATATTTGGTGAACTGAGTCTTTGGAAAACAGTAGAAATCTCTCTAGGGTTCCAACTAACTTCATATGTGACATTGGTGAATTTTAGCGTTGATGATTCTAATTAACCACTTACTGAAGCTATGTCGCACATAAGACAAGTTCCAGTCAAATAGTGGGTTGCATTTAATCGACTGTTCCACTCATCGAAATTTCTAGTCTTCTGCCACCGTTAGAAATTATTAAGGCAGTGAAAGGAAAATTCGTTAGAGTCGGAAAAAAGGTTTTGTGGCATTTCTTTTTGCTCTTCGTGATCGGAGTTCAAATCTCGCCAAGAACAATTTTGCTTTACTCTTTCCGGTGTTGATAAGATAAAGTACAAGTCTAATATTCTAGTCCATAGTTTTAATACATTCGTCTCGAAACTGGTGTCTTTTTCTCTTAAATCAACACACCGAGCAAAAAGCTTAGAGGCATCTCGTTTGTCTACGCTATGATCTCAAATGTAACCGGATCGACTTTCATCCCTTCAGGGTCGATAAAATAAAGTACTCGTTGAAAATTGGGGTTCGTGTAATCGACTTCCTTCCTCGACATTCCTGACCTTGTGTGAAAATTTGAAATTACTACAACTAGTAGTAGTAGTAGTAGTAGTAGTAGTAGTAGTATACTGGGTGTCTAATACTGTGTAATTAATTCCGAAAGAAAAGGTATTCTCGGGGGAAATGTTTGTGTGTGTGTGTTATTTTTCTTTTTTAGAAAGTTGCTCCTACCTCAATAAATATACAAAGAAGAATTTGTGAAGCTGGAAATGAAGTGTTTGAAATTTGAGACTATTTGAATAATTGAAAAACCAAACAACAGAACGATACATCATCCACAACAATAACAACAGAAGCAATAAAACTATAATGAGTATAACACACACACACACACAGGTGTTCTGTGTGTCTCGTAAATTGAATGATGGGAGTTTATTAAAGCATTGACTTTTAAACGCCGAGACCTCTTTTTTTCTTTCACAATTTTACGTTAGTCACTCTCCCACTCAAAACAAACACACATACATTTGTATTTATTTATATTTATATACAGGATAAAAAATTGAATCATTTATTAGCTTATTGTGTTGCTCCTATTGGTCTGTTCTCACAAAAGCCATTTATGGCTAATATTATGTGAACGCTAAGTCAGAAACGTTAGCACGCCGGGTGAAATGCTTAATAGTATTTCGTCTGTTTTCGTTCTGAGTTCAGATTCCACCGAGGTCGACTTTGCCTTTCATCCTTTCGGGATCGATAAATTAAGTAGCAGCTACGAACTGGGGTCTATGTAATCGACTTAATCAATTTGTCTTGTCCTTGTTTGTCCCCTCTATGTTTAGCCCCTTGTAGGCAATAAATAAATAAGAAACGTTAGCACGTCGAGCGAAATGCTTAGCGGTATTTCGTCTGTCTTTACGTTCTGAGTTCAAATTCCGCCAAGGTCGATTTTTCATACTTTCGAAGGTCGATAAATTAAGTACCAATTGCGTACTGGGGTCGATCTAATCGACTGGCCCCTCCCCACAAATTCCGAGCCTTGTGCCTTGAGTAGTAAAGAATATTATGTGAACTCTCGAAATGTACCTTCAGCGCCTGTGGGTATTAGTAAAGGTGCATCGTTCGGCAGGCGGCCATGATAGAACAGACCACAAAATCTCCACTTAAAGGAGACGTACACCAGCTCGCAGTTATATATGGCAACGCAGAGTATCTCACTGGTACAACTAACATCCATAAAGGAAATAATGTTGAATGCTTATCTATTGCAGTCTGTGCCAACATTCATTACTGTTTTGTTTTTACAATTTTCTATTGTCAATCACTCTCTTTGGTGAAGATTATTTTCCGTTTGTTATAATTGCCTTCTACAGAAATTGTGTCCATGGTTCACCTTATAAATACGACATTATCGTAAGCATTATCTTCTTACAAACCGATATGTTAGATCAATTTATATCATTATTTGTAATATGAGGTCTATTTAACGGTAGAATAGGTAGCTTTCCTGAACAGCTGCGTGGTGGTGGTGCTTAATTACGTATCTTATAAGTTCGTATCCCAGTGCTGTCACAATTTTATTTTATAGTTCTGAGTGCCATAAAATGGCAATAAAATATTATTGTAATTTAAATCACCACAAGACATCATATTTTAAGTAAAGTCAGTTGGTTGACGCTAGATTAATGTGTTCTATATAGTGTAAGCGTTTTGTTTCTGGATAAAATATTTAGTGTTCTATGTCCACTTAGATTTTCGGAATATGTAGTCGACACCTACAATTTTCCTTTCCTTATACTTCACATATTATATATATATATATATATATATATATATATATATCGAAACTGTGGGTTTCGAAGCACATAATACAATAACTGAAAGCACGTAAGTATTTGTTTCAAATTTTGGCACAAGGCCAGCAATTTCGGGGTATGACTTGAGTACATCAACCCCAATATTTACTTATGTTATCACCCTGAAACTGATGAAAAGCAAAGTCGACCTCAACGAAATATGAACTCGCCACCTTATATAACATGTAAACATTGGACTGAAAATTGCTGTTCGGTAGTGATGTATTTAAAATTCGCCACTCTAAATGTGATATATTCGTAAAGTTAGTAAACAGTTTCAAATGCTGTTGGACATAGGAATTAATTTTCGTTTTACTTTTTTCATATTTAAATTTGTGTGTTTATTGATAAAATATTCTGTTCATAATGTCTATAAATCCAACTGTTAATTTTTACAATGACTGAATATGTTTCAAATTTTATCAAATTTTAATAGTTCGATTCACAGAGTATGTCATTGAATGTTTTAGAATTAGAAGCAAAAACAAAAAAGAAAGCGAATGCGAGAAAGTATGTCATCCATGATATTTGAAACTGCGTACTATCTTTTCGAAGTTTTAATACTTCAAATGAAAAACTTTAATAAGACAGTTTTCCAAGAGGTATTCTACCAATTATAATTGTGTGAAATATAATTGTAGACCAGTTCTATTACAGAGACGTGTACAACACTTTAAACATGATTTGATATCGACAGACAGAAATTATATACGGCAAGCTGGCGGTATCTTTAGCACAACGGATGAAATGCTTAGCGGCATTTCTTACCGCTTTTATTCTTTCGGGCTGAGTATTCGAGCCTATGTAATCGTATTACCAAACTTGGCTGAAATTACTGGTCTGGAGCCAAAATTTTAAACCAGTATATAGAAATTATGAAACAATGAATTTGTTCCTCCTCTATTTGAAACTGCGCCCTCAGTTTTTGAAGTTATGATTTTTAAGAAGGGAATATTATTATCTATTTCAGTCTGAGAACTATTGCACAAGATATATGGTCCAAGTACCTTCCAGAACCTCCAGATATAGTTGCTGGATAAATCTAATATACAGAGAATCTTTCCACAGAAAATCTCTCTTGGATAATGTTAATGAAATCTCGCAACAGTAAGTTGGATCTTAATCTCTTTATTGCAGAATCCCCAGGTAACTCTGAGAAAATATATGCTGTACCAAGTTCCATACATGTAAAAAGAAACATACTTAGAGATTACCGTTGACACTCATTGAAAATACGGTACGGTCCCTGGCTGACAAGAACCTTAAGCTGTGTGATGCAGTCTCCTTCACACTCTCTCGACACGCACGCACATCCATACATGAGTATATACGTGTATCTGTACGTTTAAGCACGCACGAATAAATACGAAATGTAAAACGATATGCAATAGCTGAAAGAGGAGAGTGAGTTATTTATGATTATAAAGGGTGCCTCTTCATTGCTAATCAAAGAACCGGAAGCGTTAATTTCGTGTAATTAGGTAATCAAATGTAAAGTTCCATGTGAGATTATCACTCGCACACACATACACGCGCGCCTATGTAATTCTCTTATGGTAAAGGATGTAAAAACACCATATCTATCCAGAGTTGCTCTCTATCAGATTCTCAGACGCACCGCTTCTAGCTCTTTAGTCGTTATCAAAGTGAAATATCGTGATATATATAGAACCCCCTTCGGTCATGAATGACTATGAGATTTCACCTAGAAAGTTACCCCTTTGAGGCACGGTTGTTTATCGAAGACAGCAGTTACCAATGCATACCAGCCACCCTCTCTCCACGCCACTGATGGTATCCAAGGGAAAGGCTTGGAACTAGTAACCACGCAAATCATTTCTGCAGCAGAGTGAGATGGAGCAACGTAAAATAAAGTGCCTTGCTCAAGAACACGATACACAGCCCATTCTGGGAATCGAACTTACTACATAATGATTGTGAGCCCGACACTCTAACCAGAGCCATGCACTTTCACACACACACACACACACACACACACACACACACACACATATATATATATATATATATATATATATATGACGAGCTTCGTTCAGTTTTCATCTACCAAATTCAGTCAGAAAAGCTTAGGTCGACCCGAACCTACAGTAGAAAACACCTGCCTAATATGTCACGCAGTGAGGTTGAACCCGGAGCCATGTTGTTGGAAAGTAAGCAAGTTTCTTGCTACGCCTCTGTCTGTACGTAGATTTATTTATTTATTTATTATTTATTTAAGTATTGTTATTCTGCATTCAATAATAGCGACATTGTATAAACCTCCTGTCACTTTACATATAAAATGCATATAAACTCTACACAATTTTATTTCTCTCGGCTATTTTGTTACAGTAATTCTCGCAAAGCATCATAATTACATCATCAACAATAGCAGCTGTATTATTGTTGTCAAAAGAAAAAAAAAACCGATAGAACCCCGACCTACAAACGTTATCTTGCTAAACTCTACGATAGTGAAAAACCTACAAGACAAGGCGCGACTTGCAACGACCATTAACCCCTTGCAGGCATCGAATTTCCTTCCTTAAACACTGCATGCTAGAGGAAGTTATCATAAATAAGTGGAAGAATTCGGTTATTGGCTTTTATAAACAATGTAATATTCTGTTGCAGCGTGATGATAATAATAAAAACAGTAAAAATAAGAATAACCTACATTCACAGTTCATTTGTATTTGAAATATACACAACACTCTTTCAAACTGCTTTTATTTTTCTCGGATTTCCTCTAGTTGCATTCTCTTTATATTATCACCATCATAACAGGACCATCATAATCATCATCACAGCATTGATAATCATTACGGACATCAGTTTAACATGATTGCCATCGCTAACATCTCCAGTTTCATCACCTTCGGTTTTTTAAAAAAGAAATCACAATATTTATCTATTTCATAAATTAACTTCATATGTAGCTTTGAGGTTTATTAATTTTATATATATAATCAAAATAAGCAACAGGATATCAAGTAATAAAGCATTGCGACCGTTTCAAGCAGCTCCATTTAATTGAATAATGCACTCATTGCATCAACCAATTTAATTGCAGTGCCATGGTCAGCTGCACAAATAAATAAATGGAGTTTTAACAAGTAGGACACGCTTATATATATATATATATATATATAATGTAACCACCGAACGCATAGTCTGCTTGTCAATATCTTTCTCCTCTCGTGCTATTTATTTTTCTATATCCAATCAGGATTTTTTCCAGGCGTTACTCTTCATTATCGTCTGGTTAGCTAAAAGCCTGTATTTATTCCGTCTCCGTCAATCATTTTAAATGACATGTCCACTCTGTATTGTTTTGTTTGCTCGAGCTCTA
>NC_068995.1:5747483-5752360 GCF_001194135.2 Octopus bimaculoides | reverse complement strand
GTGTAGAGAATCACGTGTGGATCTACGTGTATGAGAAAGTCATCACAATTGATGCTTTAGTGAACTTCTTTCCTTTGCACCTATATCATGTTTCCATTGTTTCTTCCATGAATGAAGAGAAGAAAAGCAAATCAGTAAAACAGAAATGATAGAAAATGTTTAGCATTTGAAATGGCTGACACATACACGCTTATATATACACATAGGCACACTAGCAAGTAGTGAGTGCACACTCGTGCACATAATGTTACATGTCCACACACATGGTCTCACACAAGAACATAAACACGTAGTTCACGTACAAGGGACACATAGGCATAGTACACGCACTTGCAAACACGTCCAATCACATACATACACACAGACGCAGCGTTTGCATTACTTACATGCAGACATAGAAGGACGAACAAGCATAGGCGGACACGTCTGCACGCACATCTACATTTAACCACATACACACACGCAGTGTTAAAATGGCCGATGGCTGAGCTCCATGTTGCCATAAATCATCCTCTGACATCTATATGGAGAGAAGCAATGACGTCATCGGTTCCTCATTCTACTAAAAGCAAATTGATAACAACAACAATAACAGCGATAATACTGGAGAACGTGGTGGTGGTGGTGGTGGTGGTGGTGGTGAAAACGATGATGGTGGTGGTTGTGGTGGTGATGTTATGGTGACGATGGTGCTGGTGATGAAGGCAATGCTGATGGTTGTGGTGGCGACAAAGACTATCGTTGTGGAGGTGATGCGGACGACGAGGATGATCGTATCGATGGCAGTCATGGCCGTCGTCGTCGTTACGACAATAATGACGATAATGTAGATACAACTGATAATGGAAATGTTAATGATGGTGAAAATGGTGAGGACGACGATGGTGATGGCGATGATGGTCATTTTATGATTGTGAAAATTATTATTGCTGAAATAATGGATACATTCCTTCGCCTCTTCTCTAACTATCACGAATACTCGAATACCAACAAATCTTTTACTATCCACCTTATCATAACTTTTATTGACGACAAAACAACAGCGATTCGGCGACTAAACATCTACACGGCGTCGATCTGCTAGAAATAGAAGCTATAGATCAGATAACGTGCCAGTCTTCAAAAAGAAACAAAAAAAAACATCGGATAATGTAATTTCTCATAAAACGCTGGACGTCCTTTCATCTTGGGTCTGTTTGATTAGTCATGAGGCTGGGTCAACATTGCTATATGACTTTAATCATCCATCGGTAGGTGCAGTAGTAACCGAGGGTTAAACAACACTACTAGCCGTCATATGCTTGTCGATACAAACAAAGCTACCCATGTGAATATCACCACTACTACAAAAACAGATGGAATTGTCACAAATGGAACGACTTTGATCATCCGTCTGCTGGATCAGCGACGACCATTACCAATCACCATTACAGGAATCATGTTCCTGAACATAAGGATTGCCAAAAATAGTTGGAAATCTATTTCAAATGAGAGCTTACTATTTTAAAACAGGGCACATTCGGTACTGTCTAACAAGTGTGGATGGTCATGGCTGGAATGCTAATCAGAAATCTGCTTGATCAAATCTGGAAAAAGCCTAAAAATCAACATTTACCACATAAGCAACAACGTATATATTTCAGTGTCTGTAAATAAATAACACAGAGATCCAAAAATTGGAGCTGAATAGGATCAAGATTAAAGATATCTGATAGTTTGTTGGTGGGGAGTTTGCGTGTGGAATTCAAAGAAATTGGTAATATTTCTCTCTAAAATCAGCTTCCTTTAATGGCATACAATTTAAGTTTTTAACTACCCACAGTTCCACATTTAATAAATAACCACAAAGAAACTTAATTGTTGTTTAGAAATTACCTTGACTTGATCCTTTGTACTTTGTTTCAAGCATATCGCTCGTAAAGAATGCAGGAGTCAATAAGCTCTTTGGCAGAAATATCCTTCTGACAACATTGACTGTTACCGCACGCTGTTTGTCCGGAACAAAATAGCCCCAGGGTTCATAAATAACCGTTTAATGACATCGAACGACATTGCTTTGTATAACATAAAAAGACCATCTACGTTTTTCAGAATCGATTTTCGGTTTCGTGGTTTCCCCAAATATCTTCATAGAAACTTTTGAAACATTTCCTCGAAAATTTCTTTATTACTCTCAATTCTCTTTTAAATCATTCCCCTCTTAATTCCCCAACCTGAAGGCAACAAAATGCCTTTAAATTTGGCATCAGTGATCCGGGGGTTAGTAACATCGCAAGCATCCATCTTAACCATCTAGAAGGGGTAGACATATGAACATTTAAGAGGCATTGAAGCTGTAAAATCGGTAGACAACCTGCTGTAGGTGTGTGTGTGTGTGTGTGTGTGTAAATTTGCAGAGCGATATGTTTATCCTAGTGGTTAGTAAACTAGAACGAATTAAAGTGTCTCCAGCTTTGGTAGACGGAAACTAAATATATATTTGTGTGCGTTTGAGTCTCTGTCTTCGACCACCGCTTGACAACCGGTATTGGTGTGTTTATATCCCCCGTAACTTAGCGGTTCGGCAAAAGAAACCGAAAGAATAAGTACTAAGCTTAACAAGAAAGAAGTACTGGGGTCGATTCATTCAACAAAAATAAATTCTTCAAGGCGGTGCTCCAGCAAGGCCGCAATCTAATAACAGAAACAGGTGGTATATATATATATATATATATATATATATATATATATATGAAATTAAGCAACATTTACTTTGGAACAGAGATAAAATGGATATCGAAGAATTCCATTCCATAGACATTTAGAGTATCCGCCTGTTTCAAATTGCACTATCTCACCACAGATACCAACCCATATACAACCGCCACCAACAAAAACACTATCACCCATACCAGATCTCTTTACATCACTACAGACTGTTAAATTGATACACAGCAATAAAATATGAATTTTAGCACATTAATATACTTCTTTTTACCATCTTGTCGGTTGCCATATCGTATTTTTTTTTTATTACTATTGCATTTTTTTTTATGCTAAGCTATAATCATGTCCAAGTTAGCATATGTCTGTATGTGTGTATTCATATATAATATATATATATATATATATATATATATATATATAATTCATTCATACATATATTTATATGTACTCACAAACACACATGTTACAGAAACACACGCGTGTGAGTGTGTTTGTGTGTTTGTGTGTGGAGCTGGGATTTTATCATTAGTCAGACGTGCAATTACGCAACACTGGAAAAACCGATAACCATACTTATTAGATTTAATGAAAGCAAAGCCTGAATAGTAAAATTGTTATTTAGAAGACTTCATTGTGTAAGCAACGTTCCGCCATATCAGTCTTGGCTTTACTTATGTATATGTATATACAGCCTTATGTTTGTAGATGATATACAGATTGGATAGATACCATAACGTCGTTCCTAACTAATAGCCTTCATATAGTAAAAGTGTTAATAACACGTACTTATTTGTAAAAGACACGAAACGATTACTTGAGATCTGATTGTGTGATTAGAAGAAAATTGAGGTGTTCGAAAAACTAGTTGGAGATACTCAGTATTAAAATATACTTGCTGAGAAATAAATTTTATTGTAGCATACAGCTACTAATGTTTCTAGTGCTGGTGTTCTATTACTCAATTCTCAATTTAGTTTGCTAGCATTAACAGCCGCTCTCTCGCGCGCGCGTATGCATTTAAACGCTGTGCATATATATGTATACGTACATGCGTATATGCGTATATATATATTGTATAGATTTATACATACAGGCATATATATGCACACACGTACACATACATATATTTACGTATATATATATATGTGCGTGTGTACGTACAATCATTGTCAAAATGTTATTATCTCTCAAGATCCTAAAATTACGCTAATATCAAATTAGTTTTCCGATCTCCGTATTACATGGTTTATAAATTTCCTGCTAAATACAAATTGTATTCTGTTTGTATGATGTATTATAAATGCCGTTGAGATTTTAAGCATTTGAATATTTACTTATATATTTAGATTCACACCTAGAGTTTCTGATTTCAAATCTCAAAAATTTTGGATTCGCATCTGGCATAAATACTATAGTATATATAGTCCTGGAGTATCTTAGTATTGAACAATTATTTGCCTATTCAAAGTTATATCTAGATATTCTGCCTTGAAATTCAACAAGGCTACTCTGCTATAGTGGAGGCACATGGCCTAGTGATTAGAGCAGAGGATTCGCGGTCGAGGGATCGTGGTTCGAATCTCAGACCGGGCGGCATGTGTGTGTTTATGAGCGAAACACTTAAGGTCCACGCGGCTCCGGCAGAAGGCAATGGCGAATTTCTGCTGACACTTTCGCCACACCTTTCTCTCACTCTTTCCTCCTGCATGTAGCAGCTCACCTGGGACGGACCGGCGTCCCGTCCAGGTGGGGAATTAATGCGCCAATGAAACCGGGAAATCAGCCATTATGCGCCAGGCATGGCTCGAGAAGGAACAAACAACAACATTGCTATACCATAATGAATATTCATACTTTCTTCATATATATATGTGGAACTCCGTCGGTTACGACGACGAGGGTTCCAGTTTATCCGATGAACGGAACAGTCTGCTCGTGAAATTATCGCTCAAGTGGCTGAACACTCTAAAGACACGTGTACCATTAACGTAGTTCTGTAGGACATTCAGCGTGACACAATGTACGACCAAGCTGGGCCTTTGAAATACAGGTACTTCAAAAACAAGAAGAAAGAGTGAGAGAAAGTTGTGGTGAAAGGGTACTGCAAGTTTTGCCACCACCCCCTGCCGGTCCTATATATGTGTATATATATATATATATATATATATATA
>NC_068995.1:5744592-5747382 GCF_001194135.2 Octopus bimaculoides | reverse complement strand
TATGTGTGTATATATATATATATATATATATATATATATATATACACACATTATGTGTGTGTGTGTATATGTTTGTGTGTCTGTGTTTGTCCCTCAACATCGCTTGACAACCGATGCTGGTGTGTTCACGTCCCCGTAAAATAGCGGTTCTGCAAAACAGACCGATTGAATAAGTACTAGGCTTACAAAGAATAAGTCCTGGGGTCGATTTGTTCTCGACTAAAGGCAGTGCTCCAGCATGGCCGCAGTCAAATGACTGAAACAACTGAAAGATTATTACGATTATTATTATGGAGGCGAGATGGCAGAAACGTTAGCACATCAGACGAAATGCTTAGCGGCATTTCGTCTGCTGCTTCGTTCTGAGTTTAAATTCCGCCGGGATCGACTTTACCTTTCATGTTTTCGGGGTCGATAAACTAAGTACCAGTTAAACACTGGGGTTGATGTAATTGACTATTTCCCTTCCCCAAAAAATTTCAAACCTCGTTCTTATAATAGAAAGGATTATTATTACTATTATCATTATTATTATTATTATTATTATTATTATTATTATTATTATTATTGCTACTACTACTATAGAAAAAGAAAACGTTAGGATGGATTTGTAGTTAACTAGAATTAAGTACGCTTTTCCATAGAAGCAATCGAACATAAGCGAAGTTGTGCATCTAAAGAGACAATAATAACGTTTGGCATAAACGTGGTTATAAATTGATTTCATATAAACGTTAATGGCTCATAAGATGATGTAAGCTCAAAGAATTTACTTGGGAGAATGAAATTTAAGTACTGAGTACTCTGTTACTCAGATGTGAAGTTATGTACTGAACTTTCATTTAATGTCACGAGGAGGTCGTTGTAATCGATTCTTGTCTTTAACTACCATGTCTTTAAAATATTACAAGACCATTTTATATTAGTTGCACAGTACGACATCTTTCTACACTATACCTGAAGTAATACTTCCTTTCTCCTACACTACCTGGTCAAATATGGTTTCGATCACATGCTCTCTTCTAAATACTAACTGCGCTTTGCTTTTATTGGGTGCAATCAAAGCTATTGTAAGAAGTACATTGTTTATTTAGATTCACATCTTGACATTTTGAGTTCAAATCTAGCTGAAGTTAGATAGTCTTGCATTCCTGACTTTTCTATCTCTACCACCAATAAATACTTCTGTTATATATTCATGAAGCCAATTGTATACTACCATAAAAAGTTTCATTATTGTTGCTGATATTATTACTATTATTAAGGCGACGAGCTGGGAGAATTGTTAACATGCCGGATAAAATACTTAACGTCAATTTAATTTATCTGTCCTTATCTTTTGTGTCCAATTTTCGCCGAGGTTGACCATGCCTTTCATGATTTCGGGTTCGATAAAAGAAGAACGAGTCAAGTATTGGGGAGTGGGGCGCTGTAACCAACTACTTCCTCCCCTCAAAAATGGGTAGCCCTGTGCTTTGTAATTCTTGCCAAGGCGCCGAGAACGGCAGAATCGTTATCACGCAGGAGAAAATGGTTCGCGGCATTTCGTCGGTAATTAAATTCTCTGTTCAAGTGCTGCCGAGGTCGACTTTGCTTTTCATCATTTCGGGGTTGATAAAATAAGTACCAGTTGAGCATTGGAGCCGATCTAGTTGATTATCACCCTCATTCAAAATTTCAGACTCTGTGCCTATAACAGAAAGTATTCTGATAATTGCCAAGGCGACGGGCTGGCAAAATCGTTAACACGCCTGACAAAATGCTTCACATCATTTTTCCCAGATTCTTACTATCTGATTTCAAATTCCAGAAGTCGTCATTCATTGCCTTTCATCATTCCAAGCAAAAAAACATGCATCACAGGAACCCGGGGGTCGAAGTAATCAATTAATCACCAATCCAAACAAAATGAATAAATAAAAAAATAAAGCCTCGTGCTCGGTGCCGGATTTACCATTGTCCTTAGGTATACTTAGGTACAGGAGGTGGGGCAACTTCGTGCCCCAAAAATTTTATACGAAGAATTTTTCAAATGTCAAACGTTCTTTTCCTAAAAGTTATAACAGTGAAATAAATAATGAGTGCTTTTACATGTCATTTTTTAAAAGGACCAAGTAAGGGTCCTCATATGTAAGAACCCCCAAAGGGGCCTCATAACTTAACTAGTACATGACCTCATTTGTCCTAAATCCTGAATGAATTATTCCTAACACTGTAGATAAATAGGAACATCTTAAGGCGGAAACAGAGAAACGGCAAATTACTCCCAGCATGACTGACATCATAATGTTCCAATGAGGAAGCCATGAATTTCACAGCTTCATGTTGTATTAATTTTCTATGTGTATTAATGCCTGGTGCCGTTTTAACAAATCACTGTTCATTTTAATTACAGTTTTCAACAAATATTATTTAATGACAGGAAATGCTCGCATAATATGCAGTTAGTGATGCAATTATTAGACATACAGAAACATATATATGTATAAAAACGCATATATATGTGTGTGTGTGTGTGTGTGTGTGTGTAAACACATAGAGAGGGGCGCACATGGCGTTGATGTGTCTATATGCATACCATTGATTGTATGTGTGTATAATTATATCTGCACGTGATAATTAGTGCGTGTGTAATGTGCGAGGTAGTCTCATTGGTTTCTCCACAGGGTTCCAATTTTGCCGAAAATATTCAACGTTTGTAATTAGCTTAGCACAACACACTAGCAAACAGACATGAATGTAGACACACATGTATGCATATGCACATATATATATATATATATATATATA